>NC_143395.1:200149785-200332070 GCF_052110815.1 Crocodylus siamensis | reverse complement strand
CCAGGTAGGTTACTCACCTGTTCATCTGGAGTCTGAAAGCACTGCAGAGGATGTGTACTTGCTCCATACTCCCAAATAAGTCTCCTCCCCCTTCCTCATGGGGACCTTCTTATACACTTGTCATGACCTCATCACTAAGTTCCCACCAGAAGCAGCCTTGGCTCCTGCCCTGTGCTGAGAAATGACATCACCTTCCCAAGTGAGGGAACTAGTCACATGACCGGCAGTGGCAGGGAAAAGGAGGCAACAGGGGCCGGTCCCCCCTCCCTCAGGAGCGTCTCCAGCCCAGGTCATAACTGTTCAGTGAAGCAGAATGGGAGGGCTGCCTGCTGACAGCATTGAGGCAGACTGGAGGGGTGATTCCTCCACACTCTCATCACCCTGGGCCAAGAGATTGCGACTCACTCACTGAATCATCTTGTATTGTAGGGGTGGACCACCTCTGGCACGTGAGCCACAAGTGGCCTGGAGAGGCACTGTCTCCAAAGCTGGATCATGTTGCAGCTGCTCCTTGAAGGCGAACAAGATGACATGACGCCAACCCAAGGGTGGGTGCTGGAGGCACTTTGCTTAAGGCCTGACCTTCTTCTTTGGAAGAATCAGGAAGAAGTACCCGGAGATCAGAGAAAGAGGTGAAGTCAATCTCCCCACATAG
Source organism: Crocodylus siamensis (assembly GCF_052110815.1). NCBI lineage: Eukaryota > Metazoa > Chordata > Crocodylia > Crocodylidae > Crocodylus > Crocodylus siamensis. The sequence goes on along the minus strand of NC_143395.1, from coordinate 200,331,415 downwards.
AAATTTGAATGGAAAATGACATGAGAGACCTGGCTGAATCATCAGACATTCACATCCAGTTTGGCATCCTTGGGTTTCAGTCACCAATCCAACTTGTACTGCCCAGCGGGTATAAATAGCACAACTTCTAATCCATCCACCCACCTGTCCCAAACTCTAATCCACCTATTTTCCATCCTGACATTGCCTATTGCAATATCAAAAACCTCTCTGAACCACACCTCTAAACTCTCAATCTACTGTCATATCCAGGCCAATCTGTAATGCCTTGGGTGTTACCCGGTCTCTAACAAATCCTCTGGCCATTGCCAGTGAACTGGTGATCCAACAATTCACTTCTTATCTAAACCTCCATTCCCCTTATCCATCCCCCACAGCCCTGGAGGGTCTCCAGACCTGATGCTCCAGTGAACAGAGGCTCCAATGATGCTGGCTCCTACCAGGCGATGGGTGTTCAGCACCTCTGATCATTGAACCACATTTCTGCCTTTGCCTTTACAGGGTGTTTACCCACTGATGCACCTCAGGCAATGCAGTATCAGAATGCAAATGCCCCACAGGAGAGGTGGAGGCTTGGCCAGGGCATCTCTGACATCATCATGTGCAGCGATGACCTGGCACTGAGTAACCAGGGGCAGCCAATGCCCCCAACTGCCAGTCTGTCATCCTCCCACCCAAGACTGGTCCCATGAGAGCTGGTCTGGGAGCAACAGGAGCTGCAAAGTGGGAAACAATGAGATGTCTCATGGAGACGTGCGGGTGCTGGACCTCCCACTGGGGGACCTGCCGCAGAAGAGGTGGTGAATGCCAGGCTGGGCTGGGGGCACCAAGGGAGGGCAGGAGTCAGTTGCACCAGAGGGGGAGAAGGGCAGCTGGGGCAGGAGCGACTGGTTCTGTGTCTCATCTTCTGAAGGAAATATGCCTGCCCAGCCTTCGACCCTTCAGTCTCCACATGAGAAGGCCATCTCTGCCCCATCCAGCTTTTAACACAACCACCTGTCTGTCCCTCCATCCCCTTTCCCAAATTCCTGATTCTACATCTTTGGTCCTCATCCCTTGTTTGGCCACCATAAACCATTGAGTTCACCCATCTTCTTCAGACATTTCCAGTCCCTCCTCTTGTGCCTCTGCCTCTCCCTCATCTCCAGACTCACCTGCTCTGACATCCCAAACCCAGACTCCACACTTGCACCCTGATCGCTGTTGATGTCCTGGCAGGTGTTCATGACTGGAACGGGGACCCTGACTGGATCTCCTGTCACCTGCACACTGATTGGAGCTCTCCCCACTGTGTCTGCAGAGAGACAGAGGATGATGTGCACATCTGTGTCACGGATTTGAAGTCCAGGGACCTTGAGCACCCGTGGCTCTGTGACAGATCCTCCCTCTTCAGTCAGTAGGCCAGGCTGGATGTGAACTGACTGGGGCATCTTGGAAGTGGATGATGGTCTGGTTCACAGAGGTAAGGAGGAAGGTGAGCTGCTCAGGGATGTGGCCCAGCTGGACAAAGTGGAGGCCAACCCCAGAAAAGACTGTGAACTCCTTGAAGACTTTTTGATGCCTAAAGGCAACAGGAGAAAGGACCAGGAGGAAGGAGAAGATATGGTACTGCTGACCCTTGTACACCAGGACGAGTGTGATAAGGACTTAGGGTGCTCTACAGTAAGGCTGGTCTGGTTAACACAAGCTGAAAGCATCATATGGAAAGGCAGCTTCCTCCAACAGTGAGGAGAAACCTACAAGTAAAGTCCTTCATTCACAATCCCTAATTTGATTTGCAGGTGGGTGTGTGGGAGTGCCCTACGCATGAGGCTTTCAGGTCTTGGATTCAAAGGTGGTTTACACAGAAACAAGAGCAGCCTGAAGTTTGGAAAGATTAGTACATCTTGGAAACATGGGGAGCTGGGCTCAGGAAGGAGGCAAGCCTGTGGGCCTAGGGGAGCCAATAAGGAAAAAAGAGCAGAGAAGTGAGCCTCTGGTAGGGGACTAGAGCACTGGCAGCATGTCCCAGGCCAGGACTGGCACTGACAGTGTTGTGTCCCCTGTACATGAGCACCCAGCCCACCCAGGCTCACAGTCTCTGCATAATTGGAGATCACTCATGGCCCTTTGCTACCATTGCTCTCAGGCATCACTCACAAAGGTGGACAAGCCAGAGGTGGTGGCCTTCACTGTGAGCACCCTCTGAGTCCAGTGGCCACAACTTCCAGGCAGGCTGTGCCTTTGAGGAACCTGGGGCCTTTACCCAATCGGCACAGCCTCTCAGCACATGGTGTCATCCGACAGCTGCCCTCTGGTGTGGTCAGGGCTGACCCTCCACCTCCCTGTATAAACCTTTGACTTTGAATATGCAGAGGAGAAGGCTTCATACTTATATAGCAAATTACTTAATTTTGATTTAAATGCCACCTGAGAATTCACCTTGCATCCTACTGTGACAAGCAAGTGCCTCATTCAGCAGGTTCGCCTAGTTTTTTCATTTTTATGTTCTTCATTCTCAGAATAATGCCCAGTGTTACCACAAATTCCTAGGTATTTCAGCTCTCACTTTACAATTTCCTAGCCTGCCCACTTTCACAGTTTCATAGTTGGTAGGGTCAGAAGGGACCTGAGCAGATTACCAAGTCCAACCCCCTGCTATGGCCTCATTTTGAAGACCCCGAGGGTAGAAGCGAGCACCACTTCCCTTGGAAGTTGGTTCCAGCTCCTAGGCACCCTGACTGTGAAGTAGCGCCTCCTGTATGTCTAGCCTGAATCTACTCTCATGTCAACTTATGGCCATTATTCCTAGTTACTCCTGGTAGTGCTTGGGGGTGCAGCGTCTCTCCCATTCCATGCTGGTCCCCCTTTTATAAAGGGCCACCACAGCCCCTCGCAGCCTTCTCTTGTGGAGGCTGGACAGGTTCAGGTTCCGTAGCCTCTCCTTGTAGGGCCTGCCCTGCTGCCCTCGATCATGCAAGTGGCTCTCGTCGGGACCCTCTCAATGGTCTCCACAACCCTCCTGTAGTGCAGCACCCAGAATTGGATGTAGTACTCCAGCTGTGGCCTGACCAATGTTGCATAGAAGGGGAGGATCGCCCCCTTGGACCTGCTCGCGAAGCATCTGTGGATGCATGACAAGGTGTGATTAGCTTTCCTGACCATGTCCTCACATTGGCGGCCCATGTTCATCTTGTCATCAATGATGACTCCAAGATCCTTTTCTGCCTCTGCACTGACGAAAAGGGAGTTCCCCAGCCTGTAGGTATGCTGCTGCCTGTTCCTCCCCAGGTGCAGTACCTTGCACTTATCAGTGTTGAAACCCATCCTGTTCTCATCTGCTCACCCCTGTATCCACTTTACCTCTACCCTTCAGAAGAGTTTGGCTCTAGGGCTTCTCTGCTTATGGCTGTACATTCATTTACCATGGGGACCTTCTGCACCAAGCCCAGGGCTCTGCTGTCTCTGAAACCCAATGTTTCACTTCATTCACAGGGACTGCAAAAGTGCTCCTCAGTTCCACTTTCTCTTGGACTTGCCCCTTCAGGATAACATCACCCTTTCATAGAGGAGAGTTCCCCACCAGAAGTGCTGGGCTTCCCTCCCAGTAGTCTAGTTTCTCCTCCAGGCTTTCGACAATACTGACAGATAGAGCATCCCCCTGAGCACCAGTCTCCTGCTTATTAGTCACAAGTGGTCCCTGGGTCCCTAGGGAAAAGCCCAGTTCTGTGCTTCAGCTTTTCCAGACACAGCGCCTCTGTGGCCTTCTCCCTTGTTGTCTGGGCTGCCCTCCTGGTACACGGTGTCAGCATCATTGCAAGATGCTCTCTGGCTTCTGCTGCTGCTGGCTGCAAACTACTGCAGCAAAATGGCTCTCCCTCCTGCAGCTGGGACTGTTTTCCAAGGCTGGACTGAGCTTGGGTCTGTGCATGGCTCCACACCCTGTGCATTTCTTGCCTCTTGCAAGTCCTAACAGCTTGCTTATGGTTTCTCTCCTGAGTTTTTCACTCTCTGGTGTCTTTGCTTTCCAAGCTCTTCTACCTCTTGTCACTCTGCCCAGTGTCCTTGCACTTACCTTTTCTTTCTGAAACGCTCATTCTCTCCTCTGCAATGTCTGCAGCTGGACACAGCCTGGCAGCTCCATGTTTCCCACCAACCGTTTCTGTTGTTCAGATGTTTGAATCTGTCCCATCTCTTACAGCAGATTCTGCCCAAGAGCCACAATTCCCATCCTGACTCAGGCATTCTTCAGCTGTGCAGTACACACGACCCAAAGAGGACCATGGGGAGGGGAGCTGTAGGGCCTGGTGTCATACGAGAGTAGCAAGGATTCAGGAGTTTTCTAATTTGCGGGGTAGGAAAAGTGTCCTGCATCCATTATGGCACTGGTGCCCTCTCTGTCAGGGGGAGAAGGGAGCACCCTGCTCTGCTCTAAAAACCTCACCCCTCGCCCCTTTCTGAAAACCTCTCACCCCCTGCCTTTAAACCTAGTAGCTCAATATACCTCCCAGGGTCTACAGGCAAGTTTTCCCGTGGTTGGCTGTCGAGGGCTCTGATGTCACAGTGGCCTTGCACAGGTGTCAGCTGACCTGGGCTACTGAGTCACAAAGCCCCAGGACAGTTTCCAGGGGACCCGGCCACCAAAGACTACTGCTCTGCTTGGGACCTGATCACACGTGGTTCACCCTGCGCCTGAGCCTGGTGTCAGGCAGGAGGATGCCGAAGTGCAGGTGGCAGGGAGGGAGCTGGAGCTTCTCCAGGGGTGGCCTCACCTGCTGCTTTTTGTGGACGAGGAGGTGAGATCCAGCTTGGGCTGGGGCTGGAGGGGAGTGGAGGGGCAGAAAAGAAAGGTGAGGAGCCTGCCTCAATAGCCTGACAACATGGACTCATATTTAATTTCCATTCATCTTTCATAAGTTAGAGGCAGCCAATCCTCAGATACTGTGTGTCAGGGTATACCTGACTGTAAACTGCCAAGATAGCTGTGGTCCAGGAGGGGTGTTGCTGGGCATGTTGGATCAGGGAGGCTGCCCTGCCGCCTGACCCCTTTTACTCAATCTGAAGAGGATTGGCAACGATCCCCCAATCCAGACCCTGACTTCCCTGGGCAACTGGCCCGAGGTGCACCCTTGAAACTACAGGCTTTCTCCCCAGGTCCTGGGTCCCTGCCCATAGTCCACAACTGTTAACCATAATCAATAATATAGATAAATAGAAAAGGTTGTACTTATCTGTCCTTCTTGCTTATGGTCCCCACCATCTGCTCCTCACTTGTTAGGTCCAGCGCCCCCACCCCGGCAGCCCAGGTCTGGGCTTGAGCTGGGTGCAGGCTCCTCCTAGGTGTGGGGAAGCATGCCTGCCTGATCCTAACCCACAGTCCCATGCAGCCATTCCTGGCTGCTTTTAGCTTCCCACACCTGTGGGGGGGAAGGGCCTCCAACACTCTCTGGGCAGCCAGGCTTCCAACCATGGGTATCTGGGGGCATCCCCCCAGCCGAGGCGAGCTATTAGGGCTGTGTAAAATGGCACTGTTCTAGTTTAACTTGCATTTCAATGGAACAGCATTTTGTCTCAAATTTCATTTTGATTCAAAACTGCCGGTCTGTTTCGTTTTTTCTCCACCTCTTCTACAGGGCTGGGCTCTCATCCATGGGTGGGAATTTTTCCCCAGATGGTCTCCAAGGTTCGCTCTGTATCTCCTTGGGGACAATTATGGGCATAGTGCCTAGACTGCCCACACTGGAAGCAGGGATGGCCCACACTGATCTGGGAAAGAGCGGGGAGCTGAGCCGGCAGCTAGGGAAATGAGCTGGGGGCTGGGGGAAAGTAAAGGGACCTTAGTAGATGATCGAATACAACCCCGAGCTCTCTGATCACTTCCCTCAGCTCTTCCCAGGGGGCATTGAGCCCCGAATCTGCATGCCGGGTTTCAGCAGGATGCCACGGCAGGCTGGACATGACATTGGCTCTGGGCCCATGTGTCATAGGTGACAGGAACCATGTTTATCTTGAGGGGAGGTTGCCTGGGGTGTGAGTGGGAAAAAGACAGGATTTTTGCTGTGGGAACGCTGGAGGCAGCACTGCTATGTGACAGCAAAACCCCCTGCCACTTGCTGGGGGAGCCACAGCATCACAGAGCAAACAGTGGCCACAGACCATACACAGGCACATGTCTTATTTCATGTGTGCATGTACTGGGAGTGGGGAATTGAGGAGGGAATGAAAGTGCTGCTGAAAGCTGATTGTACAGATCTCCGCCTGTGTCCTCTGCCGGCTCCTCACCTCCCAGATCTTCACACCGGCTACACAGATCAGTGCGTCCCTCCTCCAAGCACCAAACAACCTGGTACTAGCTGCTTCCAGACAGAAATCCTGTAAGAAAGCCTGAGGCAGCTTGCAGGTGTTAAAAGAAAAAAACCTCACACTTCACCAGAAGCAGCAGCATGTTACTTCAGTCCATTCCACAACATCTGTATAGATCAGGCACTTCAGGAAGGCTTTTTGGCACCTTTAGTTAACACCGATTCAATCAGCTATTAGAAAAATGCCCCACAGAAGTGCCCAACTTATACAGACACAAAGTGGGTCCAAATAATGCCATGCCTCTTCTGGGCAGGTGCTCAGCTCAGAGCATGGGCATGCTGAGTTTAAAGTAAAGTGCCATTTTGTTTTTTTATTAACGTGTGGAAGCAGTCTGAGTCCCCTATGTCCAATGGGAGTTTCTGGTCTGTTGCCACCTCAGGGGGGAAGTTTCCCTCAATCTCTCTCTTTCTCTGTGTCTCTAATAATAGTTATTATTTATTTAATTATTTAATATATCCTGCCATCTCCTACAACAATAGCAAGCCTAGGACCCTATAAATGGCTTTGACTTGGCCGGAAGGGTTTCAAGCATGACATGTGAAGTAGAACAGGTGACTTTTGTTAGACCCCGACTCCATGTGGCACCCAACTAGAGAGACGACAATCCAATTGCTCATGGATCCTGTTACTCATTAGCCAGAGCAGGCAGGGAGCAAACACCAGCACACATTGCTTACAACAGCTTTATTCAGAATGGAGACAGCTTCGGGCAAGCTCCCTCACAGACGCACAGCCCATGAAAGCAGGGGAAGCAGCACCCAACAATAGCTTTTTTCCACATTTATACGCTTTGGTTTATACTCATTAACATTCATTCCACCTCTGTCCCTCCTTTTGTTCCACTGATTTTTCGTCCCACCTCAAGCTCTGCCTCTGTTTACTGTTTGCTTCATTAGCATAGAATTCCCTATGCATTTCATTCATTTACATGTCTTTTTGGTATGAGCGCATGTCTAAGACCTTGACTTCTTTTCTTCAGTCAATGGACATACTTTGACCAAAACATGGAAGCTTCTGGAGGCTTCTGAACCAATCACCATTCACCTTTCTGCATATGTTCACCTCGGATTCTGTTACCAGTTACGTGTTGTTTTTCACATTCCAGTCTCTTTTTCTGTCTCATGTTGTACCATCTTCCACATTCCTAAAACATCACCTCATTCACAGCACACAGACTCACACAGATTTGCTTGCTGCTTTTTTCCTCAGAAAATGGTTTACACAGTTAAGATGGTTACTTAGCATAAGCAAATGGCTGGCTTAGCTATCATTCTGCCTTGTGGTCAGCAGCTTTGCTAGGCCACAGGTCATGCCTTTATTCAGCAGCACATTCAATACTCCCTCAAAATTCAAATATTGTCACCCTAACAATTTTGAGCAACTCATCTATCTGTCTATGTATCTGGCAGAGGGTCAGACTTGATGATCTGCTCAGGTCCCTTCTGACCCTACTAACTATGAAACTATGTCTGCTTGCATGGGGGCAGCTTTGATCCCATGTGCTGTGTAGTAGCTCAGCAGGGCACAGGGAGCTCTTGCTGTCAGTGTCTACAGGACCAGCCAACTGTGCAGTTGTTACTGTGCTGTCATTTAGTAACCGAGTACTCAATGACTATGCAGTAACCAGTGCTACTGCACACGGCCAAAACACAGGGGCCACCTTGCCCACAACACCCACCCCCAAAGCCCCCTAAAAAACCCAACAACACAATATACAACCCAAATGAGTGTGTGGTGGGGTGTTACAACAATAAAGTGGCTTTGATGGATTTGTCTGCCCCACTGCAAGTTGTTAACAGCACAGATCTGCAGTGCTAAGGCACATTTGTATCCCCGTGGAACGTGGATGACAGAGATCCAGTGGGTGAGTGCACAGGAGGGGAATATTGATGCAAATAACATTGTATGCACAAGAAAACAGCATAGAAGCAGATACAGTAAAACCTGATGAATGTGTCACTCAAGAGGGGTAACAAGGATGGCTAATTATCCAAAAATGCTCTGATTCTTTGGTAGTTAACCCTTCTCAGCTTTTCTCCAAATAGATTTCCATGCCACTTTGAGGCTCAGTACAGAATTAGTTCTGACATTTATAGCGAGGATGAGATGCACTATGAACATGAATGTTGGACACTGTGACTTGCTATAGAAAAGGGCTGTTCAGCTGGAGGCCGCCCAAAAGCTGTTAACACCAGGCTCCTTTCTGGTTGCTGCTCCTGTTGCTGCCGACAGGGTCTACAGGCTCCCCCTTGCTTCTCCAGCTTCTGCTTTATGCTAGGGCCTCAGGGCAAGGTGGTGCAGCCCATGGGGGCTGGAGGTGGAGGGAACCCATAGCCAAACTGTCCTTACTGCCCATGTGGTGAGGTGGGGGGGGGCAAGGCCACAGTGCTCAAATGGTGGGAGGGGGCCCACATGGTGGGGGCAGCCCCTGCCCACTCGGAAGTTCAACAGCCTGGCTACAGAAGTACATTATGATCAAACAGATAACTGCTTTCCATCAAGTGTCTTTTTACCAAAAGCCATAGTGCTGCTCTCTGTGTAGGAACTGCCCCATTAGGATGGACCAAAATAAGCACGACAAGTTTTGTGCTTTGCCTGTTTCCACATGCTCATTGCCAAAAGAGAAACTAATTCTCTAGAATAGAGCAGTCGATCGTCTCTAGGGGCTTGAGGGCAGGAAAGCTGAGGAGTGCTCAACACTTAGCAAGCATCAGCTGGTTTGAAGACACCCCTTGAATGACTATCCCGGAGCCTATTAGGCTGACTAATTATTGGCAGCTAATTCCTTTGTGATTTGAGTACATCTGTATATTCTGAAGTGCCTAATTGCACTTTAACAGACAGCAAAGTAGCCAAGGTGTTTTATTTAGAAATTGGAGAGGGACTCGAGGCACAGACTAGCAAGAGCCCAGTGACAAATTCTCTCGGTAGATTTCACTGTGTTCACACCTGTCCCACAGTCCTACAGTAGCTGAGCCATCGATCTGTTGAAAGTCTGTGTCTAAATGTAAAATGGGAGAACACAAAAGAGTGACAGCATTGGAAGTGTTACTAAAGACTTCCTAGTCAGGAGAAGGAGGTGGATGAGGCATTTTTAAACAATGAAATGCTGTTTACAAATGACAGAGACTTCTGATTTTATTGACTATGATATATGCTGGAAGACCATAGAGTAGCACCCAGGCAATCCAGCAAGCTCTTAGGTGCTGCAGGGAGAAATGTTTTGGCACAGATGGTGGGGAAATGAACTGAGGGGAGTCTCTTCTCATTTTGTCTTGTTGTGTGGGAGCAATTGGAAGCTAATCTGCAGGTGAAAGTCTACTTACTTAAGTCACGGTGTTCATGCACAGATCGGGTTGTCAAGTTCTCCTCTCATTGCATCTTGTAACAATCAGAAGATGTTTCAGAGTGCAGCCACTCTTGCTACAACACAGTGCTGAACCTGTGGGGTCCAAGAGGTTCCTACGTATTTCTTAACCATGGTGTGCAGTGGCTCTGTAGCCTGTTGGTTTTCCTCAGGTGCCTATCTATACAGCTCTCCATCTTGCAGGCACTACAGGTCCATCACCACTCCTGAATGCTAGGGAATGTCCATGGACCAAAGAACGCATTGACATGGGTGTAAGAAGCAATTATAGCAACACAAATGTCTTGTGTATCCAGGGCCCTGAGCACTGCAGCACACACTGCCCTGGGAGAGTGCTCAGGATCCAGAAGTGCAGACTGCAGCAAGGCAGGACATGAATGGGCAAGCCCCCGAGCCGTGGGCCATGTGTGCGGTGCAGGTGCACCCCCTGCCCCACCACAGGAGCCAACAGTCTCATCCCTGCACAGAGCCCAGGCTGACACTGCTCAGTGCTGCGTTAGGCAGTGTGTTCTCATGGGGCCAAGCACGGACTGAGCACAGGCTGAGCAGGAGGCACAGAGCAGCCCCCAGAGTTTTACAGGTGAGCATCTGTTTAAGCTGTTTATTGGATTGGGGCCTCAAAGAGCAAATGAAGCAGCTAAGCAGCTTGAACAGCATCAACCAATGATGATAATAAGGGTGCGGACACCAGCTCTGAGCTATTACCTCTGCTCAGCAGTCACAGCACTGTGGCATCCTCACTCAGTCTTTGAAGTGCACCCTTCAGTCTGAAAACTTACTGACACTGTAGAAGAAAAAAGCCCCATTGTATAAAGGCACTGGGAAGGGTCAGAATCTCAAATAAGCACAGACAGCATTTCCTGTGGGGTTACCATCCAGCCAATCACCAGGGTCCTCTCCCCTCCCATGGGGATTCATAGACAAGAGCAGAACAGATGCACCTCTTTGTGGGCCAGTTCAGGACACCTGCGTCCTCTGCTTGCGAACTGCAGAGACCCAGTAAAGGTACCAGGCTCGAATGCTTTGGATATGGTGGGGAAAGGAAGGTGCAGGGCAGTGCATCTGATCTGGCAGAGAGTTGCTCTAGTTACCACCTTCTACATTAGAGGACTGTGTTGCTCAAGAAAGAAATGTGGGTGAGTTGGGAAAAAACAGAGTGGAGAAAGGGTAGGTTCTGGGAACCACAGGAAAGTGCTTGTCAGCATGTCTGCAGGGAATGCAAGGGATAAAGCAATATTTTCCCAGGGGCAGGGAGGAGGAAGCTTGGGGCTGGACTGAGCTGGCAGAAGTTGTCACTGAGTAGCAGTTACTGGCTGTCTTCTGGCAAGGAGAGAGATCACACACTGTGAGTGCTGCACTGACCCTACAGGGACAGGGTGTGGTGAGGTGCCCACTCACAGGTGAGATGCAACTTGGGAGATGGGGAAAAATGTGAATGGAGTTTGTGTTGTTAAAGAGGGAAGAAGACACTTAGATTCTACCGTTTTCATGGAGCATCACGGGCCAGATCCTGTGCCAACATTAGAGATCCAAGGGCTCTGCTGGAGCGCTGCTGATTTACAGCCTTGAGCCTCTTTGAGGCCCAGCAGCTCTGTTCTCTCCAGGTTCCCTCTGCAGTGTGCGTGCTCCAGCCCCTGGCCTCACCAGGCTGCACAGGCACCTTCCTTGCTGAAGAACAGTGCGCTCTCCATCCCAGGGGCTGCAAAGACTGAGCAATGTAATTGTATATGGCCTCATAAATAATAGATTTGCACAAGAGATGAATTCAATTTGTACAGACAAGCTTAATTTTTTTGCCTCCTAACTTTGAAGTGGTTTCGTAACTGTAAGCCCCTTTGAACGTGACTTCTGTAATATGATTACAGAATGTAGCATGTTAGAAAGCTCAGCACCACAGGTCCTTCCTATGGTTATCAAAGTGCATGAGGATATCTTACAAAGCCACCAACTTCTTCTGAATGAGAGCCAACTTCCTGACTCAGCTTCCTAAAGCCTGGTTTATAATTTCTCTCTCTGTATGGTGCTAACCTACTTGGCTGTGAAATGTGATCCTTCTACATGTCAGAAACATGGAAGCAAAGTACTGTACGGGATCAAACACCGTCGTAGAAAAATAATAGCACTGGTTAATTTGGGGACTGGTAGAAAACTCCAAAAGTTTTGGTGGAAATTAACTGTCTCTAAGTAAACACTGTTGACAAAGAAAGAGAAGCCTTAGCTGCTCCATTTTTCCAAGGTCCGTCTTGAAGTTGCTTAAGATGCTCTGAATCTTCAGCTATGCTGCCTTCCAGACCCATGTCACCAACTTGTGCTTTCTTCTCTTTGCTTGGATTCATGCCCAGGAAGTCATATATCTAAACTAGTATGCTTTCTTTCCTCATGGTGCATGAAGTTTCTGCGCTTGCTCCTTTGAATGTGACATCAACCACTCTTCTCTCATGAAAAATAGTCTTATAATGATGAGCAGGGGATGAGATTTCCTTTTGCCACAATTACCCTTCAATATTAATGTTTTTTAAGATTTTAGCTCAGAGATTTTTTTGATCTACGGATCTTTGGCAAGTTCCCTGTATCAACCCCTCTCTTTTTTTCTCAGAAGTACATAGCATGTTTTCACCATAGCTCAGCCCTTCTAAAGTGGGTATCAGGCTCCTCTCAAGCTTGTGATTAAACGGACCACAAGAATCTGTTCTGTATAAGGTATTTGGCATCCATAAGACTGATATCTTTGTGTGCTTAATGATAAGCTTTGCTTTCTTAGGGTGGTTTCATCAAAGGCTCTGCAACAAGCTTTCCTAAGGATGCGTAGTCAGTTTTATATTAGATTATCAGGACCTGATTTACAGAACCATAGCATCCGTGGGGTGGGAGAGACTACAGTGGTCATCCCAAGTGGAACAAGTAGAGGCTTTTTTCCCCAATTCTTATCTTCTAGCATGGCATAATAGATACCCTGGGATCCTCCTGCAATACTCACCTTGTCCCCTCCCACACTGTGCTATTGGGTCTGCAAACCAAGTCTCAACTCTGTTCCCATTTCCTCACCAGTGAGACAGAAGGAAATGCCAACTTACTCTGAGCTGAAGTTTCAGAACCAGGCTGAGCAGCAGACAGGCAGAAGATTTCAGTGAGCAGATGGCAGAGATGCTGGGGGCAGTCCAAGCCTATCAAGAAGAAATAACGGTAACCATGCCTGTTTTCTGTAGCCCACTGCAATCCATCAGTCCTTTTCTGAAGAGCTGGTGCTTAGCCAGTCAGACCCCAGCCTGTACCAGTGTGTGACAGTGTTCTCTCCTCAGTGTAGGACTTTGCCCTTTTTATTGGACCTCATGAGATTTCTTTAGGCCCAATCCTCCAATCTGTATAGATCACTCTGAATCCTAGCCCTACCCTCCAGCCCCCCAGCTTGGTGTCATGTGCAAGCTTGCTGATGGTGCACTCTGTGTCAACATCCCAGTTTTTGATGAAGACATTGAACAAAACTGGCCTCTGGGGCACTCCACTTGATACCAGCTGCCAACTAGAAACCAAGCCATTGATTATTACCCTCTGAGTCCGATGCTCCAGCCAGTTTTTTACAGTTCATTCATCAAGCCTGTACTTCCTTAGCTTCCCTGTGAGAAGGTTGCTGGAGACCATATCAAAAGTCTTGCTAAAATCAAGGTACACCACATCCATCAGTCTCCCTGCATCCGCAGAGGAAGTCACCTCATCATAGAAGGCAATCAGGTTGGTCAGGCATGATTTGCCCTTGGTGAATCCATGCTGACTGTTCCCAGTCACCACCTTCTCCTCCAAGTGCTAAGAAATGGACTCCTTGAGGATCTGCCCCGTGATTTTTCTAAGGATTGAGGTGAGGATGATTGGTTTATGTTTGCCCTTTTCCAATCATCTGGACCTCTCCTGATCATCATGATTTTCCAAAGATGATGGCGGGTGGCTCTGCAGTCACATCAGCCAACTCCATCAGCACCCTTGGGTGCATTCCACCCAGCCCCATCGACTTGTACGCATCCAGCTTTTCTAAATAATCCCTAACCTCATCTTTCACCAGTGTTAGCTGCTCCCCTCCTCCCCAAACTGTGCTGCCCAGAGCAGTAGTCTGGGAGCAGACCTTCACTGTGAAGACTGAGGCAAAAAAAGCATTGAGCACTTCAGACTTTTCTGCACCCTCTATCACAAGGTTGCCTCCCCCATTCAGTAAGGGACCTACACTTTCCCTGACCCTCCTCTTGCTACCGACATACTTGTAGAAACTCTTGTTACCCTTCACATCCCTTGCTAGCTGCAAGTCCAGTTGCGCTACATGGCAACATTTACCATATAAGTGTTCATTGAAAAATACTTCTTGAGCTTTATTGATACATCCTGCCTCTTTTTATATCAGTTGTCCTTTTCCTGTTATTAGTATTTGAATTTATCATTTGTATTGTTTTAGTAGCAGGCATTTTAGTTATTGACCAGAACCTCATTAGTGTGATTAGTTCTGTACAAATGCAAAACACAGAAACAGTCTCTGTCCCAAGAGGCTTATACCTATGTGTGGCAACACTAGGGTACAGATGTACAAAGAACTTACCGCAGGGTGAAATGTCACAGGGCTTCATTGCAAAACAGCTGCTAGTTGGAAGGTACCTGGCACTCTGTTACTGCTCTGAGTATATTTTCATTGCACATGTAGCTTGTGTGATAGGAACCCAGGCCAGACAACATGGATTAGCCTGTCTCAAGAGTGATGAACTACACTGCACAGCTACACTTGAGTTATTCTGTTCTCATTGGAGGTGCCTTTTCCCAGGAGCATCACTGGGACTTCTAAGAGCCACCGAGTACTTTTTTATGCTACGCTGAACTGTCCTGCTCCATGTTGTTTTCTACATTGAGCTGTGTTACTCAGGGGTGGAGAAATTCTGGGAAAGCACTGGAGGACTATTAGTATCAGGGCTGAAGTGATGTTGTAGCTGGTGTCATTACAAAGGGGACAGGTTACAAGCTATAGCAAAAGCAGCATCTGAACTCTGTGAGCTAAATTTTATTATCCTTTACATTCCCACATGGCATTTCCCACCTGTATCAGTGGCATCATTGGCATTTGCAGCTAGTTTGGATGGCACTGACCAATTCTGGCTTTGCCATTCTATTACCTGGCTGCTGTGGACAAGTGTATTTCCCATTGTATTTTAACACCTAGCACTGCCCTAGAATCCTGCATCAGCCAGTAGTTCATTTACTGCTGCTGTTACATCAGAGGAGATTTGGCCCAATTTGGCAGCCCAATTTCCAAATCTGAATCAACCTGGGAGACCCGTTAAAAGGTCCTGATTGAACTGGAAGCCTCTGGATCAATTTGGAGAGATTCACGGAGCTTCGGAGATTGGGAAGGCTTGCAGCAAACAGAAACTGAGAAGAGGGAGGGGGGTGGAGTGATCTAACATATATGGAAAAGGCTGGGAGAGGGGGTGGGGAAGACTGCTCTGATTTTGACATCTGTAGCTGGCCAGTGACTGTGATCTTTCTCTGAGTTCCCATCCAATCACAGTCCTCTGGGGGAGGGAGGTAGAAACAACATATAAAGCTGTTTCTTAAGTGATCTGTGCTGTTTCTGGCCTGTCTCTCTTGGTGCAGCTGTGTCATGGGACTCATGAAAGACCGACACAAAGTACCCATTTAATAGGTTGGCTTTTTCCTGGGCGTCAGTTGTCAGTTGCCCCATCTGGTTCAGCGGGAGTCCAATGTTGCCCTTGCTTTTCCTCTGGCTCCCCACATGTCTGAAAAAGGACTTTTATTGTCCTTGATGCTCAAAGCTAGTTGGAGTTCAGTTGCAGCCCTGGCTTTCCTGGTTTGCTCCCTGCAGGACTGGACCAATGCAGAATATTCCTCCTTGGAGGTGAAACTCATCCTCCATCCTTTGTAGGCCTTCTTTTTAGCCTCAGGAGGTCTGCTAGGTCCCTGGAGAGCCAGGGGGGCTGCTGTGCTGTCTTGCTACCTTTCCTCCAAAATGGAATAGACTTAGCTTGTGTATTGAGGATCGCTCCCTTGAGGAGCAACCTCTCTTCCTGAACTCCCCTCCCCCTGAGATCGCGGTCCCTTATGGCTTCACTGACAAACTTCCTGAGCTTGTGAAAGTCGGCTTTCCTGAAGTCAAGGACTTCCATGTTGCTGACTGACCTGCCAGCTTTACGGCGGATGGTAAAGGTGGTCAGCTCATAGTCACTGTCACCCAGCTTCCCATCTATCACTAGGTTGCCAATTAGATCATCCACAGTAGCCAGTACCAGGTCGAGCAGTGCTTCACCTCTCGTTGGCCCATAGACTTCTTGAGTCAGGTAGAGGTCATCCATGCATGAGAGGAAGCTTTGCAACTTCTCGGATTTTGCTGAGTGATCCTCCCACGAGATGTCCGGGTAATTGAAATCACCCATGACAACCGTGGTCCTGGAGCATGCAGCCTCAGCCAGTTACTGGGCAAACTCCTGGTCAAGTTCTTGACTTTGGGTGAGAAATCTGGAGTAGACTCCCACCTTTGTGTCCCCTGTGCCATGTTCCCCATGAATTTTGACCCAGAGGGTCTCCAGTCGTCCACCCTGGTCACCAACATCAGCTTGCAGGGATGTGTGGAAAGATGATGGACATGTGGAAAATTTTGTGCATTCCAGGTGACAGCTCTCTTCTCAAGTGGGGCCAATGCCCTGAGGCTTCCACGTACTCAGCTGCTCTGAGTTACACAGCCCACTCTCAATGAGACCCTGAAGCTGAGGGGACCTCCCCATGCCCTAGTCAGACCTGACAAGGTACATACATGGTTCCCAACCCCTTTGCCCCCATGGCTGATTTGAAGGAACATGGTAGTGATGGAGATGGTTTATTTTTAGAGCCAAGATGAGATTCCTATAGCAAATGGAGGACATGGAGTCCCCCCAAGGGAGTGACAGAAATCTCAGCCTTTAGGCTCCTGCCATTGCATGCAGCAGTGTCGCTTGTGCCTGGGATGTCACTGGGGATCAAGTGTGCTTTTTCATCAAATATTTGTGTGAGCCTGTGACACTTCCTATAGCTGTACACACCATTAGTTCTTGGGACTTCCTGTTGGTCCATATAATTGCCAAATTAGAATCAGAACCTATTGCAGGGTCAAGAAAGGGACATCTGGGGATGCAATGAGGGCAGATAACCAAATTACTGCGGGTGCAGGAGATGCAGCTGTGCTG
Organism: Crocodylus siamensis; assembly: GCF_052110815.1. NCBI lineage: Eukaryota > Metazoa > Chordata > Crocodylia > Crocodylidae > Crocodylus > Crocodylus siamensis. The sequence continues at coordinate 200,314,498 of NC_143395.1, read as the reverse complement.
TGGGAAGGGGAGAGTGTGCTGTCAACAGGCATGTGCAATAAAATAATAGAGGCAGAAAGAATTCATTTTTTTCAGTGTCTATGTAGCTTCCCAGACTGGTAGTTCCAGGTTGCCGCATACCATGTGATATAGTTTGTCTTCCCTGTTCTGCCTGTATATGGCAACACAGTTTTGTGGATTTTTCTCATGGATCCATTGTCCTTCCAGAGCTCACAATGCCCTTTCACTGGCAGCCATTAGGGGTGTGTGAAATTTCACTGGCTGCCTAGTTTCGATGCTGTTTCGACATGCTTTGAACTCAAAACAGTGACATCAAAATGAAACAAAAGGCTTCAAAACAGCCTGATGAAGGCTTCTTTCAACCTGAAAGCTGGCATCCCAGGCAACTAAGCTGAGATCACTTGGAGTCTCACAACTCCACTGCAACCAGCAAGCCTCAGCCCTGTCAAATATGTGACAGGTCTGGGCTTTCCCCAGCCAGGACTGAATGTGTGCATGTAGCTGCTGGAGGTTGTGCTGTCTCCTACCTGCCTTTCACCAGGGAGATCCTCGGTCCTGGCATTTCTTGTGCGTCCTGCACCACCGGCAGTCCCACCAGGCCTTCTGACCAGGCAAAGTGCAGTTTTAGTGGTCATACCCAGGACCTGGGGCCTCCTCCTTCCCCATAGCCCCAGCTTATACTTCCAAGTTTGTCCTGGCACAAGAGCTCAGCAGGGACATGTTCTTCCCCTGCTGGTTGATGATGCAGTGAGTGATGGCTCCTGTTCAGAGAGATGGGCATTAACAGGTTAAAAAAAAACCATGGGGTGACACTCATTCCATCTGCAGGTGAAGCTTGAGGAACCCTGGCAATGGGAGGTGCACCTTGAATAAAACCAGCTGCTCCACCAAACCAGGATCCAAGGAGGTACGGTGCACCGTGTCACATCCCCAGCAATGCTGAACACCATCTTACTCACAACCCTGGTCAGTGGACAGGACAAGTGTTCCTGGGCCACTGTGGCCAGCTCCTGCCACATCGGGTTATGGGTTGCCCAATAGGCCAAGGGGTCAAAGTTCAGCAGCTCCATTTCCTGAGAGAGATAGGTAGCCACTGAATCCTCAGCACTACCTGCCTGAGGATGGGGCCTGGTGCATTTGGACCCCAACATTGAAGCCATGCCCTTACCCCACGTTGGCAGTGGCTGGTGTGGAGGAGACTGGCTGGTGCTGGGGGTGCTGGCTTGGGAAACTGGGTCCCCCTCTTCCATGTTCCCTCACCTCTGCCCTTCTTCCTCCCTGACTCTGTTCACCAGCACCTCTGTCCAGTAACTGAGGGTTTTGGTGCATGTGCACATGCTCCCCTTCACCCTTGGGTTGCACATGCCCATCAGGATGTCAACTGTACTGGACCACAACAGATCCAGCCATTCCCTGTTGCCCTTCTTCAGGTGCCTCACCAGTGCCTGCATGGCTGGTGACAGCATCTTACTCCAGCCAGGAACATTGATACCCTGGAACATCTCCCTTTGGTTCTCCAGTTCCCTCACTATGGGGACCACCTGGCTAAGGAGGGCATTGCCAGCACTGAGGATCTTGGTGGCCTAGAGGAACAGTTTGAGGACCACCAAGATCTGGGAGATGGAATCCCACTGTGCTTTGCTAAGGGTGCTGCTGATCCCAATCTCCCTGACCAAGGCCATCTCATGGATGGCCTTCTGTTACTCCCCCCAGTCTTTCCAGCATGAGGTATGTGAAGTTCCACCAAGTCTCCACATCCTGCATGATGTTGTGCTGCAGGATGTTCAGCTCTGCCTGTTTCTCCCCCACCATCTTGCCCACTGTGATGCTGTAGTGGAAGTAGCCTGCCACCTTCCTGCATTTTGAAATCATTTGAGTGGTAAAGATGGCACCATCACTAGAAGCCCTGTCCCCCTCCAAGGCGTCCCTGACGATGAGATGCAGCTTGTGCACCACACAGCGGATGCCAAGTTGGCAATCATGGACTGCCTTGACCAGATTGGCCCCACTGTTGGTGACCATGAACCCATGGGTGAACTCACCCTCCCCAACAAGCCACCCCTGCACTATGTGATTCATGGCCAGCATGATCTCCCTTGCCGTGTGGGATTGATCCATCACCTCTTCTTGAAGGAGAGCCCACAGACACCCTAACTGATCGCACCAGTGCCCTGTGAGGGATAGGTAGACATGAAGCCACTCATGGATAGTACAACTTATAGGAGATTTGGTCTTACCTCTCCTGATAGACTTTGAGGTCATAGATAGATTTCATAGACATTAGGGTTGAAATGGACCTCATTAGATCATCAAGTCCAACTCCCTGCCCTGGGCAGGAAAGAGCTCTGGGGTCAGATGGCCAGATCCAGGTGCTTGTCTTGTCTCCTCTTAAAGACCTCTAAGATAGGGAAGCTCACCACCTCCCTTGGAAGCCCATTCCAGATTTTGGCAAGCCTCACCATAAATTTTTTTTTTCTGAAAGTCTAATCTAAATCTGCTGTCCATCAATTTATGGCCCTTGTTCCTAGTAATCCCAAGGAGCACCCTAGTAAATACAGTATCCCTGAATTCTTGCTGCCTGCCCCCATCAGTGAATTTGTAGACAGCCACAAGATACCCTTACAGCCTTCTCTTGGGGAGGCTGAAGAGATTTAGGTCCCTCAATCTCTCCTCATAGGATCTTACCTGCAGGCCCTTAAGCATATGAGTAGCCCTCCTCTGGACCCTCTCAAAGTTATCCACATCCCTCTTGAAGTGTGGTGCCCAGAACTGGATGCAGTGCTCCAGCTGTGGTCTTACCAACGCCGCATAGAGGGGAAATATCACCTCCTTAGACGTGCTCATGATGCACCTTGTAATGCATGAAAGAATGTGGTTGGCTTTACTTATCACTTCGTTACTTTAATGACTCATGTTCATTTTGGAGTTTACTATTACTCTAAAATATCTTTCTGCTACTGTGCTGCTTAGAAAGTCGCCTCCCAGCCTGTAGGTGTGTTGGTGATTCTTTCTCCCTCAATGCAGCACTTTGCATGTATCTTTGTTGAACTGCATCCTATTCTGTTCTGCCCACTTTCCCAATCTGTCCAAAGCTGCCTGAATCTGCTCCTTGACCTCCAGTGATTTTATTTTGCCCCATAATTTAGTGATGTCTGTGAGTTTGAACACAGTGCTTTCTAAGTCCTCATGCAAGTCACAGATGAAGATATTGAACAGCACTGATCCAAGGAACTCCACTGCCCACATTTTTCCAGGTCCCATCCCCCACCTCCCTCTAAGTACATCCCATAAGCCAATTCTCCAAACACCTGGCTGTGTAGTAATCTACATCACAACTGCTTAATTTATTTATAAGAATGGGATGCAACACTGTATCAAAGGCCTTTTAAAAATTCAAGTAGATGACATCTACCTGAACTCCTGCATTTAAGCATTTTGTGACCTGGCTGTGAAAAGAACACGTTTAGTCAGGCAGGATCTACCTGCTATGACGCCCTGCTGGTTACCCTTCAGCACCATTTGTCCTACTGGACTCCCACAAATGTCATCCTTAATAATTTTTTCTAAGGTTTTCCCAAGTATAGAGGTGAGGCTAACCAGTTTATAGTTACCCAGATCATCCTTTCTCCCCTGTCACAGGCCAGCTGGGTGCTGTGAGTGTCTCAATTTTATCACAGGCCAGCTGGGCTGTTAGGTTCAGTTTCAGATCAAGGCGGCAAAGTTGGGAGTGAAATAAAGACAAATTTATTATAGCTTACATATACACAACAGTTAACAGAAAGATAAATGCAATAATCAGATAATGAAGTATTAAAGAGCTAATAGTAAATAATAACAACAGATAATAACAACAGATAGATAGATCAGTTCTGTCACAGGCCAACTGGGCACTGTGAGGGTATTAGCCACTGGAGTGTTCAAAATAACAGATAGACAGACACGGATTGGCAACTTATCGATAGTCCCTCAATGCCAGGTACACATCAAGTGATTCCAGCAAAGTCAGGTGTCCCCAATTCACGCTGTCAGAGGGTTACCAGGGAAGGTCCCTTGATCAGGATCCAATCCTCACTCACGCCAGTAGTCTGGGGTCCGGGCATGGAACACAAATGACCGTTCTATTCCCTCCTTCCTGCTGGTTACCTGTTGCATGTGCTTTTTATACCTAGTCTTATGTTAATCTGATGGCCTCAGAGCCACTCATAATGTTGCCCTATAACTGTTACCCTATGGGATTAAAAGGTGTTAAAATTATCATAAAAGCTTACTACCCAGACTAGGGTTTATCCAATAAGCAAATTATGATTCAGCACCTTTAGGTTTGAAATTGACGTTGCTTTGCCTAAGTTCCAGTCCCTTTTAGGTTTCATTTGAATATGCTTTCTTGAGAGATGTTTTCTTGGAATGTGTTGGGTGTACCAGGCATTTAGATCCAGTTTTATCATCAAGGCTGAATCCTGAGCAAAAAACCATTAGGTCTCCTAATCTTACAGCTACAGCTTTGCCTATGGGGCCCAATCAGTTTCATGAACAGTTAATTTTATCATTTTGGTTAAACTTATGATAGATAAGTTACATTTGCAGTTTACACACTTACAAGCTTTATATTAACTAATATTACCTGTTTATGCAAAATACCAAATGCCTCCAAGAAGCTCATTTATTGCTTATTAATCACTCTGGTTCTGGCTGTTACACTCCCATTCATGAAAATAGGGACCACACTGGCCCTTTCAAATTGGGACATGTCCTGAGTGCCGTGAGTGATCAAGCAACCATGGCAGTGATTCTGCTACAACACTTTCTTCAGCACCCTTGGATTAAGATCAACAGCACCTACTGACTTAAATGTATCCAGCCCCTCCAAGTACCTCTTCACTAGGTCAGCGCTAATGCTTGGTAGGCTGGAGTCCCTCTTGTGCCTGTATAGCCCCTTTGGGAAATATGTCTTTATCCATGATCAGGAACTTAGATGCAAAGAACTCATTTAGGAGCTCAGCCTTGCCCCTCCTATCTGTTACTAGTTGCCGTAGTCTGTCCTGTAGGGGTCCTGTTTCCATTCATCTTCTTGTTGCTCCCTATGTATCTAAAGGAGGACTTTTTATTGTCTTTATTTTTTGTTGCCAGCCTGAGTTCCATTTCTGCTTTGGCCTTCCTCACTGATTCCCTGCAAGTGCGAGCTAAGCTAGTATACCTCTCTTTGGTGGCTACCTCTTGGTTCCACAGTCTGTATGCCTCTTTCTCCCCCTAGATTTAGAAAGTCTGTGGTGTAAAGCTTCATTTTCAGGGCACAGAAAAGCAAAGCTTTTCCCCATTTCATGGCCCTGTGGATTCATGAAAATATTTCCCAATTTCTAAACCTAGGCACAAGACAATAGTGCAGGTTCTCAGCTGGTGTCAAGCACCCTAGCTTCAGGGAGTTCAGGCAAATTTAGGCCCATTCCTACCAGCTAAAAGTCTGGCCCAAAATAACTGCATGTAACATTTCAGAAGCTCTAATAACTTCAAAGCAAAATAATCTGGTATACAGGTGACCACACGCATTGCACATAATCTGCTAAAATGGTTGAAGCATCCAATACTGGAAACCACAATTCTCTTGTGACTTCAGAGCTTTCCAACCACAGCAGCACAGCTACTGTACAGTGTGACTCAGTGCCAGCTGAGTTTAGGGTAGATATACACCTTTATAAACTAAGTAAATAAGCTATATATAAAGAACACAAGCTTTGGGGAGCCCAAGTTCATTTCATCAGATGCTTTGAAAGGACAGCCCAGAGCAGAGTATAGAGGCTGCAATGGTGACAAGACCTGTCCCCAGCCTGCGCACCTACACTAAGCAGCCACTGGGGGTTTTCTGGGCTTTGGGCTCAGGAGGACCTCAGGTGCTTGGAGAGTCTCGAATTGTTTTACAGGGGAGATGCAGGAGGAGGGGGCTGGTTGTGCTTCCTGCCCAACTTGGTGATTTAAATAAACATCATAGCACCCCAGAGCCTCCATTATAATAGAGGCTTCACCTGGTCACCAATAAGATGCCATTAGTGTCAGCATGCATCCCCTATGACAGTAAAGTTTTGCAATCATAAGGCTTACAGTGAGGTGGATGAACTGCTCCAAGGAAGAGGACAAATGGGATTACTTCACTGTATACAACATCTAAACTGCATCAGCCTGCTCTGCTGTGCCGTGCCAAAAAAAAGAAATGACCCCACCAAATGAACTCAGTAAAATTTGAAGCTGTCAGTCAGATTCATCTAGGTCTTGGGCAAATTGTCCGTGTTGAAAACTATATGAAAGATTCTAAATGTTCTGATTTACTGCTGACTTCTTGAAATGAAGATTTTCAATTTCTGAAGTCAGAATTGTTCTTGCTTTGAAACACTGTCTCTGTTTGGTGGGGAGACAAGGATGAGAGCAATATTATCAACAAAGTTTCTCTCTGGCTGTTCTCTGAATTATTTTGTTTCACCTGGTGAGAAATTTATTCCAATTTGCATTTTCCAGATTTTTTTTTTTTAATTACTAAAGCAAAACATAAAACATTATTTTGGGCCGCTCAAAATTTTTTTCTTGACATTTCCGGTTTGCCAGACAATTGAGTTAACCAGTTTTTGCACTAGTATAATTGCTGTCCTGAAAGAGTTCTGTTTCTGGATTAAATTGGTTTTAGATTCATGGAAATGTCAAGTGTTGGGTGGCATGTGCCTGCAATGCCTGTTGCCTGGGCAAACCCATGCTCCAGTCTTGGGAGCGAAAACCTTCTCTGTCATTCCCTAGGATTAGCTTCTTGCAGCCAAAATCATTCTCTCAGCTTTAGCTTGACTGGATACTGTGGATTTTTTTTGTAGGCACTGGGTGAGGAGGTGTACTTCATTGATTGGTCAGAGCAGACTGAAAGATTGCATTTACTTGAATATAGGATGACCTCTTCCCCACCAATAATTAGATATTATATGTGGCAAATGTATAAATTTGCTATAATTTTCCAGCTATAGAATCTAATTATTAGAAGCTTGTATTGACTCTATCCTCTTCCCACTGCTACAGCAGAGAAAATAAATCTGGGGGGTCATATAGCCCCTTTGCCCTTTGCCCATGGAAATGAGGAACAACTGGAAAACACTGACATTGAAATAAAGACTCTGATAGCAAGTTGCCTATAGGTAAATTTCTATGGCTACCCATAGACGTACATGATTCAAAATTGATTTCCCAGCCCAAGATGAGGAGGACAGGATTCATAGATTCATAAACGCTAGGGTCAGAACTGACCTCAACAGATCATTGAGTCTGACCCCCTGCCTAGACAGAAAAGTACGCTGGGGTCAGATGACCCCAGCCAGATGCCTATCCAGCCTTCTCTTAAAGACCCCCAGGGTAGGGGTGAACACCTCCTTCCTTTAGAATGGAAGCCCATTCCAAATTTTGTCCACCCTTACCATGAAGAAGTTTTTTCTGATGTCTAGTCTAAATCTGCTCTCTGTCTGTTTGTGACCATTGTTCCTTGTTACCCCAAGAGGTGTCCTGGTGAACAGAACATCTCCGATCCCTTCCTCCATCTCCCTAATGAATTTGTAGATGGCCACAAGATCACCTCTCAGCCTTCTCTTGCAGATGCTGAAGAGGTCCAGGCTCCTCAAGTTTCTCTTCATAGGGCTTGTCCATACAAGTGGTCCTCCTCTGGACCCTCTCAAGTCTATCAACATCCTTCTTGAAGTATGGCACCCAAAACTGTACACAGTACTCCAACAATGAGAAAAATGGTTAGATGTCAACCCCTAAGGGGCCAAAGCATGACAGACCACCCAGGAGTTGATTAACAAGGTACAAATCTTTATTGGACTTGACTACAGTTGCTGCTTCCTGCTCCCAATTACCTAATCAACTAAGAAGGGAGGACGCCACTCCCTTAATTGTTCAATTAACTCAGGAAGCAGGGGCAACACCACTCTGCCCTGATTGCCATCTTCTTCACCAACACATGCACTTTGGGGCTTACATATTCTCAGGGCTTCCCTGGGGTGATCTTCTGAACCCTGTGGGTCTGGCTGGTCCCCACCATCCGGTCCCTGCCAGGTAAGCATTCCCCAGCTCACCCTGTCTCCTCTGATCCAGTGCCTGATCACTGGAGTTCTTCTCTCCCTGCACTGCCACTCCCTGTGGCTCCTTCTTCTCCCCCGGTGCCCTGAGGGCAGAGTCCCCATGCTCCTATCCTGCCTTCTGAATGCAGCAGCATCCTTATTACCCTAATCTATCCCTAGTGTGCTAAACATTCCCCGCTGTGGTCCCGGTTCCTCCAACTGTCCGGGATCTGGGTCTATATAGTAACGTGGCTTCAGCTTGAGCCCATGTTACACACTGGTTCTGCTATGACACTGGTAAATTCCTTCAGTACTCTCAGATGCAGCTCATCTGGGCTTGCTGCCTTAAATGCATCCAGTCCAACCAAGTGACTCTGCACCAAGTCAGAGTCAACAGTTGGTGGGCCGGTGTCCCTCTGATGCTCATCTAGGAATCCATTAAAAGATTAATCTTGAGCCCAGTTCAGGAACACTGAGGCAAAAATCTTATTGAATAGTTCAGCCTTGTCCCCCCATGTCTGTCACTAATTTTTCAGTAGGGGTTCTATGCTGTCCTGTGTCTTCCTTTTACTCCCTACATACCTACAAAAAGACTTTTTGTTGTCTTTAATTTGTGTTGCCAGCCTCAGTTCTATAGTTGCTTTGGTCTTTCCAACTGCCTCCCTGCAAGTGCGGGCCGAGAAGGTACATTTCTCCTTGGTAGCTTCCCCGTGCTTACACTGCCTATATGCCTTCTTTTTTGCCCTTAGGCTTCCCTGAATTTCCCTGTTTAACCAAGGAATTTTTTTTGTCTCCTTTCCCCCTTTTCCCTCATACTGGAATAGTCTCCCTCTGCACCTGAAGGATCACTTCCTTTAGGAATGACCACCCTTCCTCGACTCCCATCTTGCCAATACTCTTATCATGAAGTGCATTATTGACTAGACTCCTGAGCACATAGAAGTTAGCCTTCCTAAAGTCAAGCACTTCCACCCTACTAGTTATCTTGCCTGCCCTGTGCTGTATGGTGAATTCTATTGGTTGGTGGTCATTGTCTCCATTGTGACCACGAATCTGCAGCTCCCCTGTCAGGTCCTCCCCCATAGCCAAAACCAAGTCCAGTTAGGTATTCTCCCTTGTGGGACCATATACCTCCTGCATTAGGTGAAGGTCCCGCACACAGGTTAAGAACCTATGCAAATGGCTGGATTTGGCTGACTGCTTCTCCCAGCAGATGTCAGGGTAGATTAGGTCCCGCATGACAACCATGTCCCTAGACTGTATGGCCTCTGAGAGCTGCCTCAAGAATTCCAGTTCTGGGGACATGGCTGAAACATGCAGGAGGACATCTGACACTGAGTCACCCATCATCTTGCCAATGACACTCTGTGACAGGAGTATCAATATTGGAGCCTTTCTGGGAGTGGCTCCGCCCTCCTGTAATGGGCCAACTGCCTGCTTACTCACCTGCCATGCCTTGATCTTCTGGTTGTAATCAGCGGGAGGCTGCCCATTTTTCTGCGCCCCGGTGGCAGGGGGCACTACCTGCGGCTCCTTTTCCTCCCCTACACTTGAATATAGGATGACCTACACCGCAGCCCAAGCCTCGCAGACAGAGCTGACATAGTTTAGCCTGGACCTTGTTGTTTTCTGGCCCTCCTCTTTACTCCTGGGGCTCCGCACTGCCCCCTCTTTCACTCGCTCTGGGCCTCACTGTCCCCTTCTATCTCTCACTCTGGGGCTCCTCACTGCCCCCTAGCTCCAGGGCTCCCTGCTGCCCCCTCTTGCTCCACGGCCTGCCCCCTAGATCCAGGGCTTCTCACTGCCCCCTCTTGCTCCGGGCTCCCTGTTGCCCCCTCTCACTCCAGGACTGCTCCCTGCTGCTCCCTCTCACCCCGGGGCTTCTGGGCTGGGGCCAATGTTCCCATTAACAATGCTGCACCCTCTCCAGTGCCAGGAGGCCCCACGCTACCGTGGAGCTCCTATGAGGCCTCCTCCACCCCTAATAGCCTTGCCCGGTCCTCCAGTCAAAACAGTAAACATAAAACATAAAGGCCCTGGGCTACAACATAAAAACTAGACCGTCCGGTCAAACAAAAATCTACTCCTTACTAGACAGCGAGGGAAGAAGGGCTCCACCAACCTCAGCAGTGACCAGGGGATGCTCTCATGGCCAGAGTCCTCCCCTCTGTCTGTCTGAGCTGAGTCCCTACTCCCACAGCTGCTGGAGAGGGACTGCCTTCCTGGCCTCCTACCTGGGCTTGAGAAGGGATAAGCCCTACCCCTTCCTGGTCAGCTGGTTTTACCAGTTGTCCTGGCAACCAGCACCTGTGCAGCCCTGGTGACTGGCAGCTGTGCCTCCCCCTCTCTGCCACTAGGGGTATCCCCAGAGCAGTCTCCACTCTCAGGCGCAGGGCACCTGAGTGCACTGCGACACACTCCCAACCTGGGGACACCCAATGGGGCTCTTTAGGGTATGGATCTCCTACTGCCCCAAACAAACCAGAAAGGCATATTCCTGACACACCCCACCCATTATCCAAGCAGAGGTACATATGAGTGGTGGGAGATGATTTATTTTCAGAACCAAGGTGACATTTCTATAGCAGATAGAGGACATGGAGCCTCCCCGGGGGTGGGGGGGTGGAAACCCCAGCCTTTAGGGCTCCTGCTACTGAACAGGACTAGAGCCTACCTTGTACACAACAGGGATCATCTGTGCCTTGGCAAGAGCAGTCACCATGAGACAAAGGGTGTTCCTCTATCTGATTTCCATAGGCCTATGATGCCTGCTGTGGCTATACACACCTTTAGTTCCTGGAACATCTTGTTTGCGAGATGAGTTGCCAAGCTACCATGAAGGCCCATCACTGGGACAATAAAAGAAGAATCAAGGTTGTATTGAAGGCAGGAGAGTCCCCTCTCTTCTGGCTCCAGCAGATACAGCTCGGCTGTGGGGGAGAGAAATTGCTATCAACTGGCATAAGCAAGAACTGAAAGAGATGGCAGAAAGGGGTGAGATTTGCCTGTGTTTGTGTGGCTTCACAGATAGTCTGAGGTTAGCAGTCACACTGCAGCAAAATGCACTTTAGGACATCATTGCCTGCCCCTGCAAACAGCAACACCAAGATTCAGAGATTTATGCTGGTAGATCCATTTCTGTTCCTGAGCTCCATATCCCTCTTTCGGGTGCAGTGATCCCCTTGACCAGACTCTGCCACACCATCTGTCTGCTGGGTCAATAAAGTTTATTGTTTCCTCATGCTTTCTTTTTCCTGTCACAAATGCAGAACCAAGTTTCTGCACAGCCTCCAGCTTTCACTTTTTCACCTTGCAAAATGCACAAGTTCCATCCTGATAATTCTGAGGACTGGGGTCTGAGAGCACAAACCTGGAAGGCAAAATCATGGGGCACAATCAGGTCTATTCTTCTGACCCCCATGTTAGGACATGCAGCTGTGAGTTCTACCTGCTTGTAGCACTGACCACAGGGGATGGTCAGAAATGCTTTTCAGCTCAAGCCTGTAACTGGTATCATAAAAAACAGGCAGCACAGGACTGGTGTGCTCCCATGGTATATTTACAAGGCAGGATGTGGTCAACTTTGACTCCTCAACATACTTTACATGAGGACAATTCAGTCCTCCAGAAACTGGTCCTGGAATCAGATTTGTAAAATATTTTCTTTCCTCCCCATGCTGTGCCTATATGCTGACAGAACTGAAACCAAGGTGGGTGAGAGAAGAAGCCCCATTTTCCCATGCAATTCACAGATCACACGAAACCAGACAGTATCCATTAGGGCTGTGCGACATGCACCATTCCATTTTGATGTGAGTATCAAGGTTTCAGTGGAACAGTGTTTCATTTCAAATTTCATTTTGATTTGAAACAGGTGTTCCATTTAGCTTTTTTGAAACAGTGATGTTGTTTTGATGCTGTTTCAATGTTTCACTCATTTGCTATAATGGGGAAGCTCGAAACAGCCTCTTTTATCTGGCTGGCAGATTGGGGCCCACAACCCACGAGGGCTGCAGGGGCTATGCCAGTCCTCCCGGGGCTGCAGGCCCTGAACTGCCTACCAGATGAGGGAGAGAAGCCAGGTACTGATGCCCAGGACCAGGGAAATTGGTAAAGGAACTTCCCTTGCACTGTGATCAGCTTCCCACAGCCCAGCCATGGGAGGAAGGGGAAAGCCAGAGCTGTACTCCCAGCTGAGCCACATGGGATTGCGGAGCCACTGGGAATGCAACCCTTGTTCTCCCCTGTCTTCCATCACCTGGATGCTTGCTGCTTTGAAACTTGAGATGTTTCGAAACTTTCAAAATGTTTCCACTGGCCTCGTTTTGTTTCAAGGCTGTTTTGAACCCTTTCATTTTGATTCAATTTTGCTGTTCTGAGCTCAAAACGAGTCTAAAAATTGTCAAATTGAAACAGCCAGTGAAATTTCTCAGAGACCTAATATCCTTGGGATACATTCATGTACCATATGGCTCTTAAATGTGTCATGTACCTGTGACGCAGAAAACAATAGAAAGTTCCCCTATTCCCACTAGCCCACCTCCCACATCTATGATCTAAAGTCATCATACCCTATACTCCTCCAATACCGCTGGGGATGTCAGAAGGTGCCATATGCTATGCAGGTAGTTGCTAGTGTGGAAGACCCTGCAGGAGTAGCCTCAACAGCAGAGGTTGAGCTTACACCCTGAGCTACAGACCAGGGGTCAGCAGGGTACAGACAGCAGATAATTGGGGAACAGATCATTTTTTAAATTGTACTTCTCATCACTGGTGTGATTTCCTCTGGCAGGAGAATGCCATCTATTATATGCTTTGAAATTGGGTCTTATACGCACACACACACTCACAGACTCCTGCACAGACACACACATACACCTCCTTGGGTGTATCACAGACCCGATGCTATCTCCTTTGCAGTGACCCAAACCCCTTGGTTGCACTAATACCATTTGCAGTTATAGCTACTTTACATTTTCTGGTGGAACACTTTTCCTTATTGCAAAAATGAGGAATTAATGGAAACTGGCTTTGTTCCTTGATGACACACCTGCCCACTTACCTCGCTGCTTATCCATGAGGAGCTTCAGGGGTGGCCCAGGATCCTGACTCCTAGGCTGCCCATGTGCAGGAAGGTGAAGGAGTCAGGGCTCCACTATGGCTTCCTTTCAGAGCTGCCTCAAACCTGGGCCTCCAGTGGCTTCCAAGCCCCCAAACAGTAAGGGAAAGATTTCATTTTGGTAAGAAACATGCAGGCTTAGGCTCTGTGTTCCCATATGAAGGTAACAGAACTTCCAAACCAGAAAAGGCTTTTTTTGTTTGGAATTTTTATGCAGAACTGAAATCCAGGTTTTCCAGCGATCCATCTACCTTGCTTAACAGAACCCTCCTGACTGGTCACAGAGCAAATTAGTAAACCCAAAAAAGTATTGGTAAAAATGTGGTGCTGTTGTAATGTTTTACAAATGCCTCTAGGTTTTGTCTTGTGGTCTGTGCTGAGCACAGTAACTGTGGATGCCATGTGTCTGCATGCCACCATCTTCCATTAGGATGGATTATAAGGGATAAAGAACTTTATTCCCCATTAGAAAACTGCTCTTGTTTCCATTACATTCTTATATGCCCCTCCCCACCCAAGATGCCAACATGCCCTTGAAGTCCATTTACTCCACTGCTGCCCTCTTATCCACCTGGAGTACCTCAGGTACATCAAAGATCTTTTCACAATATGGACATACTGGAAGGAATTTGTAGAGAAATTTCACCAGGACTTTGCCACCTGCCACCCCTCCATGAAACCAACTCTGGAATACTCTACCAAGAACATGCATTTTCTACATACTATGGTGAGGTTTTGCAGTCGCCACTTCACCACCACAATGTGTCACAAACTAACAGAATGCTGCAGCTACCTTTGTGCCATCAGCTTTTCTACTGAGTACACCATTAGATCCATCCTCTATAGCCAAGCTGTACGTTACAACCTTATCTGCTCTGATCCCACCAACTGGGGTGCATACCTTAAAGATCTGGAGCAAGGATTCTTTCAATTCCAATACAATTCCCAAACTGTCGCTACTCAAATTAATAAAGTCAGACTCAGTCTCCATTCCCATTGTCTGCAGTACCAACTCTGGAATTAAGACAACAGGATACTTCCTGTTGTTGCCTACAGTCCCCAGCTTCAGCACCTGAGACACATCATTAAGGATGTCTAAACCTTCCTTGAAAAACATGATTGTCTCAAGGTAGCCACAGAGGACAAATCTGGCTTACTGATAGCACCCAACTGTAAGAAACCTTGCTCAAGCAACAGATTACCTAACTCTTACCTTCACTGGGGCATCAAGCATTGCAATGGACCCAAATGCCTCCTGTGCCCCCACATCAATTCAAGCCACATTGTCACTGGACCGTTAACAAGGAGTACAACATCCAAGGGTCACCCACCTGCTACTCTGTCAATGTCATATGTGCTTAGAGTGCCTGGCTGGTGCTACATTGGGCAGACAGGGTGATCTCGATGGGTAAGAATGAAAGCACACCAACATGATATCAACTACAGAGACACCAGGGCCCATGTCAGAACACTTTAACTTCCCTGGACTCTATATCGAAGACCTCAGGATTTCTGAGCTCAGGAAGCAAAAAAAAATGTAAAAAACAGTTTGAAAGGAAAGTTGCAGAAAAAGAAATCACACAATAACTGGATTGTGTTACTATGGTTTAACCTTCGTATCTTTCCATGGGATAATTTCTAGGGCTGTGAGAAGCTTTGGTCCCAGATTTGATTTGGCAGCGATTCGGCATGATTCGGTGGCCAAATCTCCAAATCCAAAGAGAATCAGAGGACCCTTTAAACTTTCCAAATCAAATTGGAACCCTCCAAATTGATTCAAAGAGATTCAAAATAATTCAGTGATTCAGACATAAATTCAGCTTTAAATGTTTTTCTACATACCTCTAGGTAGCACGCAACTCATGAATGCTGCAATGCAGGGCACGTGGAGTGTCCCACAGAAGCATGGGTGGTGGGGGGTCCCCAGTCTATGGTTAAATCACTGTCTCCCCAAATCAGCATGGAATCTTCAGATTCAGATTTGGTGAAATCGAATCAGGGACAACCATCTGAATCAACAAATCAAATCACTGTCCCTGATTCAGGCACAAGCCAAGTTGTATAGAGCCCACTTCATACACCCTTAGCGATTTCTTAACCCAGGCACATATTTTGTGCAGTATCTTAAACCTGAAGGGTCTTTCCAAAGAGGATGGAGATGGACTGTTCTTGGTGGTGGCAGATGACAGAACAAGGAGCAATGGGCTCAAATTGCAGCAAGGGAAGTTGAGGTTAGATATAAGGAAAAATGTTCTCAGTAACAGGGTGCTAAAACACTGGAACAGGGTACCCCAGAGGTGGTGAATTCTCCATCCTTGGAGGTGTTTAAGACCCAGCTAGGCAAAGCCCTGTCTGGGACAATCTAGTTGGCACTGGTCCTGCTTTGAGCAGGAGGCTGAACTAGACGTGACCTCCTGAGGTCCCTTCAACCCTTATGGTCTGTGACAGGAACAGCCTGTCATCGGATCGGTTCAAGCACCTACACTGAACACCATCAAGAGTAAATTGGATGCTTATCTTGCTGGGATCCTATGACCCCAGATGACTTCCTGCCCTTTGGGCGGGGGGCTGGACTCAATGAACTTCTGAGGTCCCTTCCAGCCCTAATGTCGATGAAATATATGAAATTCTATTTTTTTTCTTTTTACGACATTGTCACTGGCACTGCAGTGCACAATATCCCCAAAGAACAGCCAGCTTACATGAATGGTTTGCTCTCTGTATATGAAAAACTGAACAACAGGGTAACATGTTACCCCAGGTGTGAATGTGTTTTTCCATATGGGGTAACAACTTACCACAACCCCATGTTAACACATTTGGGAAACTTGTTACCCCAATGCAATTACTGTATAAATGACAGGCCTAAACCTATTTGGTAACTTTGGGTGGATGCATCTGAAAGGTCAGCATTCATTCACACCTCATTCATGTTCACCTTAGGTATCCATGGTAAGTAATAGATGGCTATCCTCCACTCTGCTTTTGCAGAAGATGTGGTAATCCCCTTGGCTAACCACTTTGTTTGCAGGCTGCAAGGTCATCAAAATACCCTACCCTTTGCTAAAAAAAACAACCCAAAAACCGCACCCTTTGTCACACCCAAATCTACACCCAAATCTACCTCTGCTCTTTTCTCATGGCAAAACTCGACCTCGCCTGCCTCTTTCATAACATTGTCAAGTATTTCCGTTACGTGCAGACCTGTAGGACACCGGCCAACTATGGTGAGACTGTTTCTAATGGAAGATCTACGCACCCACGTTTCAGCTGCCACAACTTGTTGTTAAAGGAGTTGGTTCAGTACCTGGATGTGTAGTCCTATTAGTAGTCCCACAGTCGTCCTGCAAGGTCCTATATTGCTGAGGGCTCTGCCACCCCTACACCCTCACCCGTTCCACCGGGTTCTGATCAGCCAGTTGGTCTTTTGACGTGACCTCCATTCCAAGCAAAACAGGAAAAACAAGAAAACAAAACCAGGCACTCCTGGCCTGGGTTATTATTCTGGCTGCATTTTAGCTGAGAGCAAAACAAAGTGGACTTTTGTGAAGACAGTCCCTGTGTTCTGCTCCTCTCCTCTCTTTGGTGGCTCTCTCTGAGCCTCTTGTTGAGGTTCCCCGATTCCCTTTATCATATGAGGTCCACCGGTGACACCATTTTGACTTGTGCCACTTTTATGTGCTTTATGGTACCGCAAATCTATGGTGCCCCTCTATTGGGGACATTATGGTACAAAACTATGCTGGGCTCCGGCAGCTTCCTGCCTGGTAACAAACAGTTCTGAGCCCCAGCGGGTCAGCAGTCTTTGCTATAAGTTCCCTTTGTGGGGCTTACTCTCTGCAAGAGTCTACTATTGGCTCTCCATGTCGCTCTCAGTTTCCTGCAGTGTGTGTCAGCTTGCTCCTCCTCCTCCTCCTCCTCCTTCTGGTTCTACACTCCCCCTTCTTGCCTGTTCTGGGCTCTTCTTTATACCAGCATTGGAGCTCCCTGCCCCTCCCCTCCAGAAACACCTGGGTAAGGGAGATCTCTGCCGGGCTTTTTGGGGCTGTGGACCTGGGGTCACTGAGTCTTTATTTCGCCCTTGTGCTTTGGAGCCCTGTGACTCTTTCTCTTTCTCACACATCCCGCCCCTCAAGACAACGCAAGGTGCTTCACATTCTTGCTTTACTAGGTTCCCATTCGGTTTGCTGCCTTCTTCTCCTTCCTCTCTCCTTTTCACCTCATTCGGGCCATCTTCATCACAACGTGATAGGAAGCCCACCACTGTATTCACCTTTCCTGGCCTGGATGCAATCCAGAATCAGAAAGGCTGGAGAGCCAATGCCCACCTCATTATGCGGGCGTTATCCGTTTTTGTGGTGTTTAGTCATCTCAAAGGGTCATGGTCAGTTATCAATTTAAATTTGTGGCCCAACATGTAATAACAAAAATAGTCCACCCCCCAACGGATAGCAAGACATTCACATTCCACAGTGGAATACTTTTTCTCATGTTTGTTCAATTTCCAACTAGCGTAGGCTACCGGCTGCTCCACTCCATCCACGTCCTGAGATAAAACTGGTCCCAGTGCAAACGCCAAAGTGTCAGTCTGCAGAGTGAAGGGCAGCGCAAAATTGGGGTTATGGAGAATTACCTCTTGGCACAAAGCCTGCTTAAGGTCATCAAAGGCTTTCTGTCGACCCGCGTTCCATTCAATGCCATATGACTTTCTTCCCTTAATAGTCTCAACTAAAGGGTTTGCTATCTCTGCAAACTGGGGTATACACCTCCGGTAGTAACTTGTAAGCCGTAAGAAGGCCCTCATTTGCTTCTTCATTGTAGGAGTGTGATATTCTCTAATAGCTCTCACTTTGTCAGCGAGGGGTCTCACTCATCCTTGCCCCACTAAAAATCCTAGATATTTGGTTTCCCTCTTTCCCAGCATGCACTTCTTCGGATTTGCCGTCAGTCCTACTTGCTTGAGCTCAAGTAAGATGGCCCTTAAAGCCCTTAGATGTTGTTCCCATGACTCTGTGTAAATTACGTTATCACCAATATACACC
Source organism: Crocodylus siamensis (assembly GCF_052110815.1). NCBI lineage: Eukaryota > Metazoa > Chordata > Crocodylia > Crocodylidae > Crocodylus > Crocodylus siamensis. Next base: position 200,296,256 of record NC_143395.1, on the reverse strand, counting down.
GAGGCGTAACCTTGATGTGGAGCGAGTACCCAATCGATCAGCCTCTGGAAAGTGGCTGCTGCCCCATTAAGCCCAAATGGCATTCTTTTAAATTCAAAAAAACCCCATGGTGTGCCAAAGGCAGTCTGGGTTGGTCTTCCTATCTCAAAGGCACCTGCCAATAGCCTTTGGATAAATCTAGTGTTGATATAAACCTCGCCTGTCCTATACACTCCACTAATTCACTCACCTGTGGCATGGGGAATGCATCAAATAGGGTCAGGGCATTTAGTTTGCGAAAATCTATGCATATCCTCAGACTCACATTCTGTTTTGTAATGGCTACTAATGGACTACACCATAGACTGTGTGATGGTATGATAATCCCCTGAGCTAACATCTCTTCCAGCTCTTCCTTAATATGTTGATACCTATGGCACGGGATCCTCTGCCATTTCTCCCGTATTACATGACCCTCTTTGGTAATGATTTTGTGTTCAACCCCTGCACCTTTCCCCGGACTATCCATGAAGACATCCTCAAACTCTTTGATTAAACCTTGCAGCTGTTTCCACTGTCCTACCTCCAATTGCCTCCCCATGGGGACCCTGTCACCATCTCCAGGGTCTCCAGAATTGTCTGTAACCTGGTGCCCAAACTCCTCCGGCTTGGGGTCGGGAGAAATCAATAGGGCCTCAGGTTCATGCCACTCTTTAAGAAGCTCTATGTGGTACACCTGTTTTTCTCTCTTGGCCCCGGGTGCAGTATCTCATAATCTACAGGTCCCATTCTTCTTAGTACCGTAAAAGGTCCTTGCCAACATGTCAAGAACTTACTTGCCAAACTAGGTAACAACACCAGCACCTTTTGCCCCACTTTTAACTCCCTCTCCTTAGCACACATATCATATCTTTCCTTCTGTTTACTTTGTGCCTGCTTCAAATTCTCCTGTGCCACTTTTCTCGCCAACTGGAGGCGCTCTTTTAAATCCTGCACATCCTCTGACGCCCCTCTTCCTGTGTTGGGGTCTGCCTCCCACCTTTCTCTCACTGCATCTAACAAACTCCTGGGTCTGTGTCCATGGGTTAACTCAAATGGCGAATACCCTAGCGATGCTTGCGGGGCATCCTTAATTGCAAACAGCAAAGGGGACACCAGCAGGTTCCACTTTCTCAGCTTTACCTGGGCACATCAGCACAACATCCCTTTCAGGGTACTGTTAAAGCGTTCCACCACACCATTCATTTGGGGGTGGTACACTGCCGTCCTTAAATGTCAGATCTGTATCACTTTGTACATGGAACCCAATACTAGGGACATAAAATTAAACCCCTGGTCAGTAAAAATCTCCCTAGGGATACCAAATTTTGTTACTCATTTCATTAGCTCTTCTGTGACCCTTGGCCCTGTCACAGCTTGCAACGGGATAGCCTCTGGAAACCTGGTTGCATAATCTATTAGCACTAAAACAAACTGGTGTCCTGCTACACCCAAGGTAAGGGGCCTACTATGTCTAAGGCCACTCTAAAAAAATGCTCTCTACCCACACGCATCGGCTACAATGGCACCTTGGGGGGCTTATAAGTGCTTACCTTCTGACATATTTCACAGACTCGACAGAATTCTTCCACTTCCTCATACATGTGGAGCCAAAAACACCATCTAGGTAGGCAGACTTTGGTCTTATTTTTGCCAAGGTGTCCCCCCAAGGGATTCCTATGAGCTAAGCACAGGAGTGGCTCTCTGTAAGGTCTGGGTATAATTAACTGGGCCACCTCCTCCCCTTTGGCTTTACTCTCCTTAATCCTGTATAACAGACCCTTACGCATGTCATACCATGGCACCAGATTATTTTGTTCGGGATGCGTTACCTGCTGGTCGATTCTCACTTGTTCGGTTTACCTGAAGGCCCACAGTTATTCATCATTCTCCTGGGCCTCACGGAATTGACTGCTACTGGCAAGTGCTTCTATTTCCAGTTCTTCTTCTGTCCCTGTACCTGCTCTGACTAGTCCTTCTCTAGTGCCCTCAGGGCTAGAGAGTGATGCTAAGACTTCAAAAATTTCTGACCAATCACTACCCAATATCATAGGGTACAAAATCTTTTCCTCCAGTCCCACCGGGATTCTTCTGCTGACCCCATTCACCTGCATGTGCAGTAAACGGCGTTCATAGTATGCCTTTTGTCTATGGAGGCAGACCATCTTCACGCCAGCATATCTTGGGGCTTGCTTCCAGGCTATCAACGATGGGCAAACCAGAGATTGGGTGCATCCTATATCAACCACAGCCTGAACTGGCTGGCCTTCCATCCACACAGTCACCTAAGGTAGGGGTTGTACCATACCTGTTGAGCTGTCCCCCACACTACAATCCATCAGTTCCGCATCATGTCTTTCCCTTGGCCCTGTTCAATGATCTGCGGGTTCTGTCTCGGTTTCTCTTGGTGCCGGTATCGTCCGTAAACTCTGGGAACAGTTTCCTGTTATATGACCCCTTCACCCACAGGTGAAACAGACTGGCCCCTCTGGACTTCCTTTCTTATTTCCTTTATTCTCTCTTTCGCCTTTTAGGTCAGCCTCCTGCCCATAGCCCAGTCCTGTCCCTCTTGTACCTCGATCCCGCCGTATTTCTCTTTGTGCCATATCAAAGTCTTCCGCCAATTGCAGGGCTTCTCGGGAAGACTTGGGGCAATGGAATATTACCCATCTCTGGGTGTCTTCCTCCAAATCAGTTATAAACTGTACCAACAGTATTTGATCACAAATTTCTTCTTTGGAATTGACTTCTGGCTTAAGCCATTTATACATAAGATCTATTAGGCTTTGCCACAGAAGTCGGGGTACTCTTTCTTCCTTTCACTTCCTCCCTCTAAATGCCTGCCAGTGTCCTGGGGTTATATTAAGACTTTGCAATATTCTGCCCTTCACCTTAGCATAGTCCTGGGCGTCTAACCAGGTCATGGCCCTATAGGCCGCCTGGGCCTGTCCAATCAAGAGGACTCACAATTGTCCAGCCCATCTCACCTTTTCCAATCCAGATGCTATGGCTGCCTTTTCAAAAATTTCAAAAAAGGCCTCTGGATCATCCTCATTAGTCATTTTGGGCATCCTAATGTCCAATGGCCCCCTTTGTGCCCAAACCTGTTGTTGAATCAGGTGCTCCTGTATAGCACCTGTGCCGTCAAGCTCACAGTCTGTTGCAGGGATTCCGGCCCTGTCAACACCAGTTGGTGCTCCATTTGGATCCCTCTTGGGAGACCATTGCCAAAATTTCCGGCCAATGCACCGTCAAGTATTTCCATCACTTGCAGACCTGTAGGACACTGCCTGCCAGCCAACTATGGTGAGACCATTTCTAACTGGAGATCTACACATCCACATTTTGGCTGCCAAGACTTGGTGTTAAAGGAGTTGGTTCAGTACCTGGATGTGTAGTCCCATTAGTAGTCCCACAGTCGTCCCGTGAGGTCCTATGTTACTGAGGGCTCCGCCACCCCTACACCCTCACCCATTCCACTGGGTTCTGATCAGCCAGTTGGTCTTTTGACATGACCTCCATTCCGAGCAAAACAGGAAAAACAAGAAAACAAAACCAGGCACTCCTGGCCTGGGTTATTATTCTGGCTGCATTTTAGCTGAGAGCAAAACAAAATGGACTTTTGTGAGGACAGTCCCTCTTTTCTGCCCCTCTCCTCTCTTTGGTGGTTCTCTTTGAGCTTCTTGTTGAGGTTTCCATGACTCCCTTTATCATATCTGGTCCATCAGTGACACCATTTTGACTTGTGCCACTTTTACGTGCTTTACGGTACCGCAAAATTATGGTGCCCTTCTATTGGGGGCATTATGGCACAAAACTATGCCGGGCTCTGCCTGTTCCCCTGGTGGTAACAAATAGTTCTGAGCCCCGGGTCAGCAGTCTTTGCTCTATGTTCCCTTTGTGGGGCTTACTCTCTACAAGAGTCTCCTACCGGCTCTCCACGTCACTCTCAGAGTTTTCTGCAGCCTGTGTCGGCTCACTCCTCCTCCTCCTCCTCCTCCTCCTCCTCCCGGTTCTACACTCCCCCTTCTTGCCTGTTCCAGGATCTTCTTTATATGGGTGTTGGAGCTCCCTGCCCCTCCCCTCCAGAAACACTTGGGTAAGGGAGATTTCTGCCAGGCTCTTTGGGGCTGTGGACCTGCAGTTGCTGAGTCCTTGTGCTTTGGATACCTGTGACTCTTTCTCTTTCTCAGAAACATACAAGCTAGTTTGCCCTGTGTTTGTTGGAAACGAGGAAAAGGAGAAAAGGGACAGCAGACAAGAAGTAGAACAGCATCATACTGCAATACAACTTACACTATGGAGTACCCTTCAATTCCCCTTTTACCTGGTTCCAATAAACCCCTGCGTGGGTGGTTTCCAAACAGCATCCACCCACATTTGGCTTGTCTGCAAAGGGTATGTGCTGGCCTCTGGCTTCTGTGCCCAGAAGGAGAGGGTGCTACCTGTGCTGCCACAGGGCAAGGCAGAATTGGTTCTGTGACAGCATAGGTGGACAAGCTTGTCTTTGATTACTATTTATATGCATTCAGTGGTAATCATTTTTTTCTTTTTTTGCCAGTCTAAGATGAGTAGGCAGTGCATATTCAGTGTTGAAGCCTGCCTTGCACAGGTAACTGGGGATAACAGTGACACATCCACTGATGAAATCTTACCCCAAGACAGTGAGAAGGGGTTGGTAACACAATCAGAAGTGATGCCAACATGTCCAGTGGGAAAGGGAAGAGGACCAGCCCAGGGGTGGGATAAGACCAAGGAGAGCTATAGCACAACATGGAGCAGAACCACTTCCACTGCCTGCAGAAAACATTGCTGATTATGTCACCATTAAAGGAAGGAATGGGACAGTGTGGGAAAAATGTCCACAGTTATTACATCATCAGAGAACAGTCAAGGACATAGTCCATGAAACTGCTGGGCCAGCAAGAAAAAGTAATAAAGACACAGTGGTAGAAATGTTCCACCTTTTTCTCTCACAAGATATCCTGATTCTTATCATAAGAGATATGCTGACTCTTATCGTAAGAGAAGAAAACAGAGTCAGAAAGAAGGCTCAGGGAGTGGAATGATAGCCATCCTGAAAATAGAAAGCAGTGTAAAAAGCTGGATGAAACAGAGCTGAAAGCTTACATTGGCCTCCTACTGCTGAGTGATCTATACCATTGTGGTCATGAGGCACTGGAGGAGTTGTGGGAGCAACCCACCCAGCAGCCTTGCTTCTGTGCCACCATGAATTTAAAATGATTCTGTCAAATCACCAACAACCTGAGATTTGACAGCAAACTGACACATGAGGAAAGGAGAGCCATGGACAAGCTTGCTGCCTTCAGAGATATTTGGGTGCAATTTGTGGAGCAGCTCAAGAAATGGTATATTCCAGGAATACACCTGATGGTTTGTGGAGCAGCTCATTGCACTCAGGGATCACAGTATATGCCCACCAAGCCTGCCAAATATGCCTTGAAATTTTGGTAGGACTGTGATGCAGCAACATCATCCTTCCTGTCTGGAGTCATCAAAACAAATCTTACGATGACAGGCTGAGAGCCATGGGACTCTTTAGCCTGGAAAAGCGTCGGCTCAGGGGTGATCTGATGGCCACCTATAAGTTTATCAGGGGTGACCACCAGGATCTGGGGGAACGTCTGTTCACCAGAGCGCCCCAAGGGATGACAAGGTCGAACGGTCACAGACTCCTGCAAGACCGTTTCAGGCTGGACATAAGGAAGAATTTCTTTACTGTCCGAGCCCCCAAGGTCTGGAACAGTCTGCCAGCGGATGTGGTTCAAGCACCTACACTGAACACCTTCAAGAGTAAATTGGATGCTTATCTTGCTGGGATCCTATGACCCCAGCTGACTTCCTGCCCTTTGGGCAGGGGGCTGGACTCGATGATCTCCCGAGGTCCCTTCCAGCCCTAATGTCTATGAAATCTAAATCTATGAAAACCTGGGCAAGCAACCAGAAGCTCCACGCCAAGGTAATCTTGGTACACAGGTCATGGAAAAATTGGTTCATCCCTGGTACAGGACAGGAAGGAATATTTTGGGGATAATTTCTTCACAAGTACCGACCTGGCAGAAAGACTGCTATAGCAGGACTCGACCTATGTGGGTACGATTCGGAAAAACAAGGCTGAGCTCCCAAACTAAATGCAAGCAAATTGAAGAAGGGAAACTTTTTCATCCATTTTGGCTTTTGATGGGGGACTCACCCTAGTTTCCCATGTTCCAAAGAAGTTCAAGTTTGTGCTGTTGTTTCAGTGGGTGGAGGGCAAAAAAAGCTGGACATCATCCATGACTACCGTAAAAACAAGAGTGGAGTGGATAAACTTGACCACAGACCATATGACCACCTGCAGATGGAAAATCAACAGATGGCCAACGGATCGGGATGTGGCCCAGGCCATAGGCAGCTGTGAGAAACAGAGAAGTGTCTAAAGAGGAGTGTGAGAAACAGGTGCTTAGTGGCAAGTTCTGCTTTTCTATAAAAAAACTTAGGACCCTATTTCAGGTGCCTTGTACAGGATTCTCAATGCAGGCTAATAGACTTTAGCACCAACTGTCTGTGCCTTTTCACAGGAATCAGTGGCTCCTGGGAAACTATTGGTCTTGGGGGCTCTGAGAACTCAGGCTTGAAGCATGAGAGAAAGGCCTGGGTAGAAAAACAAGATCCATGGGACATTCTCTGCTCAGCACTTGTGAAGGTCTCTCACCATCTGGACACAGAAGACGTGGTAGACTTTGTATGCCTAGACTTCCAAAAGGCTCTTGATCTATTATCCCATGTTATCCCTGTGAGAAAACTGGAAGATTGTTGGTTCAGCTGCTCAGCACTTCAGTGGGTGGGAAACGGGCTACAGGTTAGGACCCAGAGAGCTCTCATTAACAGATCTGTGTCATCCTGGTGCAAAGTCACCAGTGGTGTCTCTCAGGGGTCTGTGCTTGGACTGGTGCTTTTCAACATCTTTATCAATGATTTGGATAGGGGAATGAAAAGCTCACTGGCCAAGTTTGTAGATGACACCAAGTTATGGGGCAGTGTGATCACACCAGAAGATAGGTTGCAGATACAGGTGGACCTGGACAGGCTTGAGCAAACAATAACTAGATAAAATTTAACACTTCCAAGAGTAAGGTGCTTTATCTGGGGGAAAACAACCCTCAGCACATATATAGGCGTGGTGGTGACAGCTTGACTTACACCATGGTTGACAGGGACCTAGGAGTAATGATTGACCATCATATGAATATGAGCCATCAGTGTGATGCAATGGCCAGCAGGGCAAACAACACACTGGCATGCATCAACCGCTGCATCTCATGTAAAACTAAGGAAGCGATACTCCCGCTGTACTCAGCACTGGTGAGACCACAGTTGGAGTACTGCATCTAGTTCTGGGTGCCACACTTCAATAAGGACATGGACAAACTTGAGAGGGTCCAGAAAAGAGCCACCCATATGATCAGGGACTTGCAAGGTGAGACATACGAGGATAGGCTGAGGAACCTGGGCCTCTTTAGCCTAAAGAAGAGGAGGTTGAGAGGGGACATGATAGCGGCTTACCGCTATATCAGAGGAGTGCATCAGGAGCTTAGTGAACTGTTCACTAGGACACCCTCGGGGAAGACCAGGACCAATGGATATAAACTCATGAAAGGCCACTTCAGGCTTACTACCAGAAAAAACTCCTTCACAGTCAGGGTGTCCAGACAGTGGAGTAAACTCCCTCCAGAGGTAGTTCAGTCACCTATGCTGGAGGTTTTCAAGAGGAGCCTAGCCAGTCACCTCTCTGGGGTCACCTAACCCCATTTGTCTTCCTGCCTAGAGATGAACCTAATGATCTGCAATGTCCTTTCCAACCCCTAACTATCTATGAATCTATAAAGGCTGAGAAGATAGAGGGGCCTGAATATCTGTTTGGGGGCAAAACTGTAAACACTCTTGCTTGAGCCTTTTGGCTCCAGGCTTTGGTTCAGTAGTCACAGGGCATCTATCTTAATACTGCTGTGCAGATTAGAGGGAGCGGTCAGAAACCAAGTGGCTGTACCACAAGCATGAGAGACATGGGCAGTCTATTGTGAACATGGCTCTTCCATGAAAGAATACAAAACTGTATTCCAGGCCTCTTGACATAGGATTTTCAGTGTAGGCCAATGGGTTTTAGTACTCACTGTCCATTGCTTGCAAACAGAATGTGTCATCAGCTGACATCCAGGTTTTTTGATGGCCACAGAAAAAAATGTGGAAAAACATGGAGAAAAAAAAAAAGCAGGAAAGAGCTGTTTTCCTCTTGCAGACTGGCAGATTTCCAGACCACCAGGAGCTGTTTTAGGCTGTGGGGAATGGGAACAGCAGCTCCTACAGCTGCATCCAGGTAAATCTTGGTTAGGAAGTGCAGATTGAGGCCCCCATGGTGAGGACAGGAGCACAGGTGACTGGTGCCTTTTGAGTTGGGGGGTGCACCCATAGGCACCATGTCAACAGCAGGAATAGAGCTGGCAAGCTCCCACAGGTGCTGCTATTGGCATCAGGGATGGAGCTGGTAAGCTCCCGCAGTTTCTGGTGGCAGCCCTGTCTGGGGCAAACATGCCTCCCATTCTTCCCTTATGCATCACCTGTAGATAGGAGGGAGGGACTAGGGCAGGGCTGGGGCTAAAGTAGCCATCCAGTCAAGGTGTTGCATGGGGTATATGGTTGGGGTGGGAATTCAGGGCTGCAGGGCGAAGATTGGGAGTGGGAAGGAGCCATGTACAATTCATCCACGGGGAGGCTCCTCACCATTGTCCACATTCACAAGAAGTGGGTAATGGAGGGGCACATGCCCCCAAATTTTTGCACAGAACAGGAGCAGATGAAGGCTGTCTGCTGTGGGCTTTGGGCTCCTTGCCCTGCTGCCCTTTACCTGGGGCTGCCTCAACAGAGTTGGGCATAGAGACTTGATTCTGCTGTCCGGATCCCCACACCAGGTTGTGGCAGGGTACTATATGTGCCTGCCACTTTAAGGCCCTGGAGCTGACAGCTGACAGGTGCCTAATGAGGGCAGCCATTTTAGGTTCAGGGCTGCCCATATAAACAGGGCAGTTTAGCTGCAAGAGGCAGGCAACAACACTGCCTAATTTGAGGGCTGCTGAGTTTTATCTGGAGGTAGGGGAGGAGCTGTAGGAGGCGGTAAGGAGGCTCCTGGTCCTGGGTACAACCTAAATCTGCACCCATCCAGGAGTTGGTGGCCCAGTGGGGCTCCCAGTGGCATGTGAGTCCTAGGAAATGCCAGGCCAGTTACCACCCCGGTGAAAGGTGGGTCGGGGCACCTTAACTCCTAGCCCCCACCACTGCGTGGGTTACCCTTTTGGGTTACCCTTTTATGTGTAGGGCCCAGGGGGTGGACCCCTAGAAAGAGTGAGGGGCTAGGGACTCAATACTGATTGAGAGAGTACCCTCAACTGGCCCACACTGTGGCCAGGACCAGACTGGTCAAAAGGGCCAGGGGCCCACCGTGAGGGACACCCAAGGGCCAGGGGTTCTGGCTGGCCGGAGGTGGGCCAGGGCTGGTAGCTAAAGGTCACGGGGGAACCATACCTAAGAGGGGAAAATGGCTTCAGGGAGCTACGTAGCCTGCATGAAGGCAGATGAGGCTGCCTCGTGAGAGGAGTCTAGGTTGGCGCTCAGTCAGAAGGATTCTGGGGCCCAGTGTGGGGCTGGTGATGACAGGAACACCTAGATGCCATCTGCAAGGCTTGAGCTGTGGTGTAGGGAAGGAATGGAGTCACAGATAGCACCCCCTGGCATCGGGGCAGAAAATGGGCAGCCTCCCACTTAATTAACAGCTCTACTAACTAATTAAGATCAAGGCATGGTGGGTGAGAAAGTGGGCGGTTAGCCCAAGAACAGGTGGGTGGTACATGCAGAGATCGGCCCCAAGCAGGTCCCCTGTTACACAGGTGCATCACCGTGGCGAGGTATCCCCTGCCTGCCTGGCAACAGCAGGGGCAAAACTCCATGCCACAACTGCTGGCTTGTTGGTGGGCAGGGGGTACTTTGCCATGGAAACAGCCACCACAGGGTTCTGTACTCTGCTCCAGTTGCAGCAGCTGCTGCCTTTCATGGGTGGTGTTGGCACTGGATTCAAGACCCAGATACCCTGTTCTGGGTAGACCCCAAACCCTCAGAACAAATTACCTTTGAACTCGATAATAGGTGATTTTATTGATACACTGTGATAGCAGATAAGAATAATACAAACAATTCTATATCTACCAGTCCTAGACCTGTCACAGGGGGAAGGTATGTCTGGCCAGTACTGAAGCTTCACTCTGAGGTTCTTTCTTGAATGTCAGATGTCAGTGGCCTGAAGGTTGGAGGCTAAGCCTTTCCACCCTGTGCCAGTGGGGTGGGTGAAATGGGCTGGCGGTGTGCCCTCTGCCTATGGTGGCCTTGGGTTCCTCCCTGGGTGGACGCTTTGCTGCTCTAAAATCCCTTATTTTGTATTCTTTACCCATCCTGATAACTCTTCATTTCTGTCCATCGCTGACTGGTCTCCTTGTTGTTGTCATACTCTTCATGTTCTCTCGTCAGCACAACCCTTTGTTTCACAAACCCATCACATGCACAAATCCTAATTTGGGCTTTACTAGTGTTCTAATTTGGTCTGTTCCCCAAAACTGGAAATCCCAAGGGCTCTTCAGCTGGGAACTGTGATCTGGTACCACCTTGTTTCATGTTATGGAACAGCATGCTACATGTCTTTAATTTCCCAGCCTGTGTGTCTGTTTATTGCTGGCCTGTCAGATACAGCAGGCCTTGAAAAAAACTTTGTCACAAACAGACTTTTTAGAACTCAATTAATCCTTGGTGTTCCTCTGGACCATTATACTAGTGCATAGCTACTTTACATACTTTACCTATAAGTAGTTCCCAAAAGCAAAAACCACTTTCTAGCCATCAGGTGGCATTTGGGGTTTTGATGCTGCTCGGAGTGGGAGGGGAGTGCAGGCCTTGGCCCTGCTCCTGTAGCCCTGGCAGCTGGGACGCAACTCTAGAAGGGCTTGGGGATGAGGCAGACACTGGTAACAAGTGAAGGGCACTAGCAGAGATGGGTGGGTGCAGGCTATCGGTGGGCAGTGAGGGGCACTGGCAGGGCTTGAGGGGTATTGGTCAGGATTGAGGGTCACTGGCAGGGCCAGGGGGCTGTAGCTCATGAGTTAGGGGAAATAGCAGAGAGAGAATACTGGAATATCAGGGCCTTCCAGCATCACAGAGAAGCTGGGTGTGGGAAGGGACAGTCACAGCTGCACCCATGTCCTGGTGGACATTGTGTTAAACTGACATCCATACATAGTAGTTTCATAGTTTCATAGTAGTTTGGGGTCAGAAGGGACCTGAACAGATCATGTAGTCTGCCCCCGCTGCCACTGGCAGGAGCACACGCTGGGCTCACAGGACGCCGGATAGGTGTTCGTCCCACCTCTTTTTGAATTTACCCAAGTTAAGAGTGAGGACCACTTCCCTAGGAAGTTGGTTCCAGATCCTAGCCACCCTAACAGTGAAATAATGGCTCCTAAGCTCTAACCTGAACCTATTCTGCATCAGCTTCTGGCCATTGTTCCTCATTACCCCAGGTGCTGCTGGGGGGAATAGGGCCCTTCCTATTTGCTGCTGATCTCCCCTAACTAGTTTGTAGGCAGCTACCAAATCCTCCCTCAGCCTCCACTTGCTAAGGCTAAACAGGTTCAGGTCCCTCAGCCTCTCCTCACAGGGCCTGTCCTGCTGCCCTCTCACGAAGCGGGTGACCCTCCCCTGAACCCTCTCCTGGCTGGCCACATCCCTTTTGAAGTGTGGTGCCCAATGCTGGATGCAGTACTCCAACTGTGGCCTGACCAATGACTCGTAGAGGGGGAGTATCACCTCTCTGGACCGGCTTGAGATGCATCTTTGAATGCACAACAAGGTGCAGTTGGCTTTCCTGGCTGCGGTCTGGCATTGAAGGCTCATGTTCATCCTGGAGTCAGTAATGACTCCAAGATCACTTTCCACCTCTGTGCTCACAAGGGAGGAGCTCCCCAGCCTGTACGTATGCTGTGGATTCCTTCTCCCCAGGTGCAGCACCCTGCATTTATCTACATTGAACCCCATCCTATTACCATCTGCCCACTTCTGTAGTCTGTCTAAATCTAATTGCAGCCTCTCTCTCCCTTTGAGAGTGCTTATCTCTCCCCACATCTTGGTGTCATCGGCAAACTTGAACAACGTGTTTTCCACCCCCAAGTCCAAGTCACTGATGAAGATGTTGAACAGTGTAGGCCCCAGGACTGAGCCCTGGGGGACCCCACTATTCACATCCTGCTAGGTCGAGTATGACCCATTCCCCACCACTCTCTGGGTGTGCCCCATCAGCTAATTTTTGACCCATCCAACTGTATAGGCATCAATGCCACAGTTGCTCAATTAATTAATGAGAATGGGGTGAGAGACATATCGTATTGTTCTATTTCCATCAAGAAAAATGCAGATTTGTGGGTTTTCAATCAGTGATGTGGTTTTTTGTTTTGTTTTTTAAATCTGAGAATTTGTCTTTGTGAACAGAGAAAACCAGGATCCCTGGTCACCAGTAGAACACACGTCATTAGAACATGTGTCGCTTATCAGCAAATACACACTCTGGAGGCCTGTTTTCTTGGGCCCCCCAGGACTTCAGCCCCTGGATGCCAGGCAGAGGACTCGATAGGTGGGTGGGATGCTGGGGACACACCCAGATCAGCATTTGTAAAGGACAGAGGGAATGGAGGAAACTATAAACACCCATGTTGGAACCTATTGCCCCAGCCTTTGATTTGACGTTCTCAGGGCCTTTCCCCAGTGCAGGGCTGCTCTGGCACTGCCAGAGCTGGGAGGGGCTGAGAAATGGCTGCCCCAACCTTCAACATATTCTCTCCTTTCCCCTCTTTTATTATTTATCCCCCAGAACAGCAGCATTTTCATCAGCACCATGACCAGCACTACCCTGGGTCCTGACTACCCCATGGAGCCACTGAAAGGAGGGACGGTGCCTAACTGGGATCCAGCCTCTGCTCAGGGAAGGTTGGGTCTCTCCCTCCTGTACTCCAGGTGCAGCATTCAGCCAGAACTGCCTCTACCCAACTGAGCTCCTAAACAGCACAGCAATCAGTGCTGTCCCCAGCCTGAGACCTGGTCAGTACTGTTTGCTCAGAAACACACATTGCTGCAGCACCAACAGACAGGCAAGGGAAACACAGGCCAGTAGCCATCACTGGCAAAGGTGGGAGAATGCTTGACATCAAACTCCCTGCTCCCTTTTCCAATGGTACTGCCAACCTATGCACACCACACGGATCCCTTTGGGCTGTGGACCTGCTCCAGTTGTCAGACCATAGTCTTGGACCCAGATCTTTAGCCTCTGTGATGTGATGCCTCACCTCAGTTGACCATCTTCAAAACAAAACCTTGGATCAGACACAGGAGGCCAGAAATCTCCATCTGGGCCTAGGCACATACTGACTCCCTGATACCAGAGTGACCACCCAAGGTCCACTGACCTCTTCTTACCCCTTCCCATGTAAAGCTCTGTCTTGGATGGGGAAATGTCCAGGCAATAAGGCTCATCCCTGTACCTAAGCAGCTTCAACCCTGGTGCATGCTGCTACTGAGTTACAGATTCCTTAGGTACCTGAGCTGGCAGGCCTGACATCGCTCTCTGACTGACCCTCTGGGTCCTCCACTTGGTCCTCCAAACAGATGTCCTAGTTTTTATCTTCCTGGCTTCTCCTGACTGAGGTGACCTCCTGGCCCAGCTACTCACAGCCTGGTATGACATGGGCCCTGGCAGAGATGCCAAGGGATATGTCCCTGATTCTGACCTCTCCACCCCCATTATTCATACAGAGAGAGACAGGGATCATAGGCAATGGTTTATTTTAGAAGCAAGGGGAAAATCCTATAATATAGTTCATAGATTTCATAGATTTTGGAGTCGTAAGGGACCTATTAGATCATTGAGTCTGACCCCCTGCCCTGGGCAGGAAAGAGTGCTCAGGTCAGAAGACCACAGCCAGGTGTTTGCCCAATCTCCTTTTAAATACCTCCAAGAAAGGGGACAGCACCACCTCCTTTGGAAGCATATTCCACATTTTGACAACCCTCACTGTGAATAATTTTTTTCCTGATGTCCAGTCTAAATTTGTTCTTCAATTTGTGGCCAGTGTTTCTAGTTACCCAGATGGGTGCCCTGGTAAATGTTGTATCCCCTATTTCCTGCTGTCCCCCACTGATGTAGACAGCCCCAAGATCACTTCTCAGCCTTTTCTTGTGGAGGCTGAAGAGATTCAGGTCCCTGAATTGATCCTCGTAGGTTTTTTTCTGTAGGCTTTTAGCCAGATGGGTGGCCCTCCTCTGAACCCTCTCCAGGTTATCTAAATCCCTCCGGAAGTGCAGCGCCCAAAACTGGGGACACAACTCCAGCTGCGGCCTGACCAGTGCCACATAGAGCAGAAGTATCACCTCCCTAGACCTGTTTATGATGCACCTACTTGTGCAAGAAAGTGTGCAGTTAGCTTTACTTATTACTTCATCACACTGGTGGCTCATGTTTATTTTGGAGTAGACTATGACTTTGATATCCCTTTCTGCAGTTGTGTTACTTAGAAGGCTATCTCCCAGTCTGTAGAAGTGTTGATGATTCTTCCTCCCCAGGTGCAACACATGACACCTATCCTTGTTAAACGTCATCCTATTCTGTTCCACCCACTTCTCCAGCCTGTCCAAATCTGCCTGGATTCACTCCCTTTAGCTTGTTTACCTCCCCCCATAGTTTGGTGTTGTCTGTAAATTTGGACAGGGTGCTTTCTACTCCCTTACTGAAGTCACTAAGTCAGATATTGAATAGGACCAATCCCAGAACAGAGCCTTGGGGGACTCCAATGCCCACATTTCTGCAGGTAGAAACCGACCCATCTACCACCACTATCTGGGTGCATCCCGTAAGCAAATTTTCCACCTAGTGGACTGTGTAATATCTATTGGTTCATCCAAGCATTTTGTGACCCAGCTGTAAAAACATATCATGTTACTCAGGTAGGATCCGCTTGCTGTGAACCCATGCTGGTTGCCCCTTAGAGCATACAGTACATGGAGTCTCCCTATGGGAATGAAGGAAACCCCAGCCATGGGGCTCTGGTAGTTGGGTAATACCAGTTTCTACCTTGCAGAGAACAGGGTACATCTGCTCCTGGGGAAGGGTAGTCTCTGCAGGATGGCAGGGACTTTTGATCTCTCATTTCCAGGGGTCTGTGATGCCCCTATGGAGATACACACCCGTGCCTCCTAGGACTTCCTCTTTGCCTAAGTGGTTGCCAATGGATGCTCAAAATACAAGATGAAGAAAGTGAGATCTGGGGAGTTAAGCAAGAAGGCCCCACGTCTGTTGGCTCCAGTACATGCAGTTGTGTTGCTGGGAAAACTATCCAGGAAATAGGCACACATATAAAATTCCCAAGGAAGCAGAAATAAATGATATTGGCCTGTCTCTATGTAATAACCCACCCTACCCTGAGCTAGCAGCCCCACTGCCCCATGATGCAGTTTAGGATTTGTTGTTCTCCCTGAACACGACAACAGGGGATTCCAGGTTCTTGGATGAAGGGTGCACTGCCACACCACCACACTCCTCTCCCTGCTGCAGTTATGTCCATGTTCAGTCCCCTGTGGGCAACATGACTGGTAGGGCTTTCTTGTTAATGTGTCCCCATCCATTCCTTCCTCCTCTTCTCACAAATGCAGAAGTGACTTTCTTCGCAGACTCCAGCCTGAGCTACCCCACCTTGGATATAAGCACAAACTTTGTCCTGGTGATTCTGATGACTGAGGTCTTGCATATCAAACCTGGAATGGAAGTCCATAGTTTACAGTTCATGTCTTCCTCCCTGAACTCACCACATCAAGACACAGGACTGGGGGGCTTTCTGTGCTGCTTGGACTCACAGTGGGCAATGATGAACAATGACCTAACAGATGGAAGATCAGGGATGGTTTATTGCTCGAAGCTAGAAGTGGTTGGGTGAGACAAGACAATTCAGCACAGGTTTTCTTCATGCTCATGGTACATTGTACAAGACAAGGTGCACTAAAAATCATGTTCTGGCCATCTGCACCCCTTCCTCAGCTAATCTCCCCTGTGCTAGAGATTGCCCCTGGAATGAAACATGGTGCATGCTTTTGTTTGTCTGCCTCCTGTAGCTAACTGTTATTCCCTGAGGGGATCTCATTGTCATGATGACTGAGAGAAAAGCCTCCATACTTACATATTCAATCACAGTTCACACAAAGGCAGGCAGTATCTATCATATAAACTCATATATCAAGTGGCTCTTTAGCATACCATCGTCCCTTTCCCACCATCCCATGCTCCCTGGCATTGAACAAATGCTGTGAACCTTTGAGCAGGCCCAACTGGCTGCCTTTTCCAAAGTGAGGATGGACCTTAGACCAGACATTTCTTATGGAGAGAGATGTTAGCAAAGTGAGGAGGTGTCATGGCCCTGTTCCTACCCTCTGCTGTTGCACTCACAGACATCCCAGGCCCCCACACCAGTTTCTCCTGGGATTTCAAACTGTAGGTCTGCTTGTGGTGGGTGAGGATGAAAGGCCCCACAAACATGTAAAGAGTTAGATGTGATAGGACCACAGCTCTGTAGGAGCATTGGGAAACAGGAATATATCAAAGGGTGGAGTTGTTTGGAACCTGCACTAGTGGGTGGGCTCTATTGCCAGGTGAGTATCTAGCAAGGTTCAAAACCCCATTTGTCTGGTGCAGTCTTTAGCCCCCAGCTCCATAGTAAATTACACAATGGCGTGAATGATGCATGTTGGTGCAGAAGTGAGGACATCCTGGTGACATAGACTTACAAGCCAGAGGAGAGATCTGTGTTGTCTGTCCAAACCCAC
The DNA here is from genome assembly GCF_052110815.1 of Crocodylus siamensis. Taxonomy (NCBI): domain Eukaryota; kingdom Metazoa; phylum Chordata; order Crocodylia; family Crocodylidae; genus Crocodylus; species Crocodylus siamensis. Next base: position 200,279,282 of record NC_143395.1, on the reverse strand, counting down.
TTCCTGGATCCAGGATCATACAACAGTCCAATCCAGAATGGGTAGTACTGGGAAACACCACCATGATCTTTGAAATACTGAAATGATTCTTGTTTTATGAAATCCTAAAACAGAGAGAAGGTGAATTGTTTCCCCTCTCGGAGAGTGAGAATGCCTGGAGAGCACTAGCTGGGTCCTGGCAGTTCCCCACACACAGTACTCCTGCAGGCCTCGATGCAGAACTCACCCCAGTACATAATGTTGGGTTCTCACTTCCAGGGTCACAGCCTGCTTGCTCACCTACAGTTTACCTCCCAAAAACAAGTCAATTTGGCCTGCAATATTAAGCATTGCAGTCCAGACCTTTTGTTTGCCAGGACAGTTCCATTAGCATCTGTGAAGATAGTTAAGGGTGATGGCAGGAGCGGAGTTAAATATATTCTCCCAGAATTCGCAATGGGAACAGCCCTGGGGCCCAGTCTTTCTTCTGACAGAGGTTACACTAGAGCTTCATAGTTTCATAGTTTCATAGTAGCTAGAGTCGGAAGGGACCTAGGTAGATCATCTAGTCCGACCCCCTGCCTTAGCAGGAAAGAGCACCGGGGTCAGATGACCCCGGCAAGGTGCTCATCTAACTTCCTTTTAAAAATCCCCAGGCTAGGAGCCTGCACCACTTCCCCTGGAAGCTGGTTCCAGGCCCTAGCCGCCCTGACTGTGAAGTAGCGCCTCCTAATATCTAATCTAAACTTACCCTCCGCCAGTTTGTGACCGTTATTCCTGGTCACTCCTGGCAGCGCACGGGGGAACAGGGACTCCCCCAATACCTGCTGATCCCCCCTGACCAGTTTGTAGCAGGCCACAAGGTCCCCCCTTAACCTTCTCTTGTGGAGGCTAAACAGGTTCAGGTCCCGTAGCCTATCCTCATAAGGCCTGCCCTGCTGACCCCTGATCATATGAGTGGCCCTCCTCTGAACTCTTTCCATATTGTCCACGTCCCTCTTGAAGTGTGGCGCCCAGAACTGGACGCAGTACTCCAGCTGCAGCCTGACCAGTGCCGCATAGAGGGGGAGGATCACCTCCCTGGACCTGCTCGAGATGCATCTGTGGATGCATGACAGGGTACGATTGGCCTTCTTGGATATCTTCCTTAAACCAAAATTTTCCCCTTGAGTAGTGGGTTCAGCTAACAGCCAAATCAACCCCCTTCACACCTTCTAACATAGAGGATGGGCCAACTGAGGAGACAGAGGAAACTAGAGAGCCAGGCCATGGGGCTTTGGTTATTTTCTACTCACAGAGTATCTAAAAGAAAAAAGAGATTTTGTCTCTGAAAGGAATCGTGATCATGCTGTACATGGGAACCCATCAGTGCACAACCTTTTTTTCAGAAGACACTATGTTTTTTCAGAGTCTAAAATCACTTTAAAAATGAGGCTGAGGGTGCAGACGATTGGGATGCTTGTGCTGATTTGGCCCTCACCCTCACAGGGGGTTATTCAGGGTTGATCGCCCCACATGGAGTGCAAGACAGATGGTGGGCTCTGGCCAGTCCTTCCTGAAACACAAGGCATGGCTGCTGATCCCTGCTCTGCTCCCAGGCTAGTGTACTCAGCTGACAGTGCTATGGTCTTCTCTTCTTACCCTTTACATTCCCCTAATTCCTATCCCAAGACTGGGGAGCTCTCCAGATATATTATACTGATCAACCCATTAGCCCTCAGGAACCTCCTCTTGGACATCCCCAGTTAAGACCATGCTCAAGAAAACCCAGTCCCTGGACCTGGCTCTTCTGGATCCATTTGGCTAGACTTTTTGCATTGATATATTATTACAGGAAACATTCACTTACCAGCTCTTCTCCACCCTCAATGGTGAGCACCTGGACAGATAGTGAAATGCAGGAGGAATGACACTGTTCCCAAGTTCCTTTTTCAGGATAAAAGAGATAGGACCTGCCCTTGTGGACAACCCACCGTGCTGGGCACTTCTCTCCTGGAACCAAGAAACACTGAGAATCAGTTTAGCTCATCTTTCAATACTCCTGTGCTGGAGACAGAGGAATTTTATGCCCACCTTGTTCCTTCACCTTCTATCTGGGGTTCAGGAGCTAGGATCTTGTCCCCAGTACTAGGAGATAGGCAAGAGCCAGGAACAGCAGGAGTACACAGGAGCCAGCCTTGAAGTCCACTCAGGACAGTAATGGCTGCAGTGGGGTGGAGAAGTGGTTTTTCTTCCTCTGAAAGGTTGTGAGTGTTTAAACAATTTTTCATACCCAAGTGTGTATAATGGCAAAATCCCAGCTACTTTAATCAACTCAGAACCTCAATTTATTTTGTGCTTGAATCACTCCAAGATTTCCAGATATTGGAAACCTCACTGTCCCTCCTCCCAGCCTGATTTACTCCGATTTCCTGTTGTTCTGAACTTGGGAGATTCCAGACCTTCATCTGAGGGTGGATTTCTTTCCACCTGGCCCCAGCCCTGTTTGAATTTTTAACAGTCACTCATTGTGGTGCTCTGTGAGCAGTGGGGTCCCTCAAGGCTCTGTCCTTGGACCCATACTGTTCAACATCTTCATCAATGATGTGGACATTGGAGTCAGGAGTAGACTGGCCAAGTTTGCTGATGACACCTAACTTTGGGGCAAAGCATCCACGCCAGAAGATAGGTGGGTGATCCAGGCTGACCTGGACAAGCCGAGCAAATGGGCGGACGAGAACCTCATGGTGTTTAACACTGAAAAATGCAAGGTTCTCCACCTTGGGAGGAAAAACCTGCAGTACTCTTATAGGCCCAGCAGTGCTATGTTGGATAGCACTACAGAAGAAAGAGACTTGGGGGTCATCATTGACCACAAGATGAACATGAGCCTGCAATGCGATGCTGCAGCTAGCAAAGTGACCAAAATGCTGGCGTGCATCCATAGATGCTTCTCGAGCAAATCCCGGGACGTCATTCTCCCCTTGTACTCGGCCTTGGTGAGGCTGCAGCTGGAGTACTGCATCCAGTTTTGGGCTCCACAATTCAAAAAGGATGTGGGGAAGCTTGAGAGAGTCCAGAGGAGAGCCACGCGCATGATCAGAGGTCAAGAAAACAGATCTTACGATGACAGGCTGAGAGCCATGGGACTCTTTAGCCTGGAAAAGCGCAGGCTCAGGGGTGATCTGATGGCCACCTATAAGTTTATCAGGGGTGACCACCAGGATCTGGGGAAACATTTGTTCATCAGAGCGCCCCAAGGGATGACGAGGTTGAACGGTCACAGACTCCTGCAAGACCGTTTCAGGCTGGACATAAGGAAGAATTTCTTTACTATCTGAGCCCCCAAGGTCTGGAACAGTCTGCCAGCGGAGGTGGTTCAAGCACCTACATTGAACACCTTCAAGAGTAAATTGGATGCTTATCTTGCTGGGATCCTATGACCCCAGATGACTTCCTGCCCTTTGGGCAGGGGGCTGGACTCGATGATCTCCCGAGGTCCCTTCCAGCCCTGATGTCTATGAAATCTATGAAATCTTTCCAGTCAGCTGACTCCCACCGGTTCCCCTGGCAACCCGCAGCTGGGCTCCTTACTTATTGCTCCACAAGTAGCAGGCACCTCAGTGCCCTGCTACATGGGCATACCTGGGGGGCACTCCTATGCATACCCCACTATACCTAGAAACCTTCCCCAGCAAAACCAACAACCATGCACAATCACAAACCTAACAAACACCATCCACCCACGCCCCTGCCCACATGTACCCTCCCCACACACACATCCACATTCCTCTGGAAGAAGCCCCACTCATTGCTATCTGCACACACCCCACCACACACATGCACCCACCCCACAACCCCTAGCCACCCTTCCCCTGCACACCTCCAGAAACCCCCTTCACACACACACATCCCCCCAAACATGTCCCACAACCCCTCATTCCCACCAACCTACATCCAAACATACCCCCACACCCTCCTCCATACTCCAGATCCCAACATCCACAGACACACATACCTACAACCCCACACAAACCCCATACCCACCCATCCATGGGGCTAGGAGGGAACTTCCCTACTGCTCCACACCCCTGATTTCTATATGAGTCATGGTTTTTATGCTTTCCTCAGCAGCATTGGCTGGTAGCTGCAACCAAGCCTGAGGATTTTGACTGGAGTGTGCCGGGGTCCTCCTGGGACTTAAAACTGGAGGTTCCTGCATACAGGATCCTGCCTCTCCTCTCAGAGTCAGATCAATCATCATATCTGGGGTGAGGAAGGAATCTATTGACCATGTAGTAACAACCTGTAGAGAAGCAAGATGTTGGCTTCCTCCCCCTACTTTATCTACAGCTAGTTAAGGTTTTATGCCTAGTGGTTGTGTGAGGGTTGAATGTGTAGTTTTGACGAAGGGTTTGTATAGGATAGTTTGGATAGGATGATCCTGCCACAGGCAGACTATTGGAATAGATGACCTATGGAGGTTGCTTTCCACCCTGCTTCTGTCTGGTTCTATCCCTTATTCAAGGTCAGCATGTTTCAGGAGGGAGGCAAAACTGCAGTACAAGGACAGCCTCTGAGATAGGTCTGGGTCTTACCTGAGCATATACCTCCTGCTGTCCCATCATTTACCTGTATCACGAGGCTGTTCCTCTGGAGTTCCTGGAAGGCATGGTGTCTGGCTTGGGCAGGACATCGGCAGCTGGCTGACGTTTCCCTTCTCTCGACTGAGCTCAGTGACTAAAATTTCAGAACACCACAACAGTGTTACAGCAGAGTTTCACAGAACTGACATCCTCTGATTGTGGTGACACAAAAGACCTAATTGTACTAATAGAGGAAACCCTTGCTATTTGTGGGTTCAGCATTTGCAGTTTCAAATATTCATGAAAGCCGAACCCGCATCTTAAATATACTTACAGGAGCTCCTCGGGAGCTCTGTGCTTCTCGCACTGGGAACCCGCTGCCTCACATCTGTGACCCTTCCCACACCCACCAGGGGCACTGCATTCATCCCCATCCCTGCTGACTTATGAGAGTATTGTGGAAAAGCGGGGGATTTCCAGGAAAGGGGGGCGTTTCCAGGATGATGTCCCTAATTTCTTGGATTTCCATATGGTCAGCCTACCTAAACCTCTAGTTTTGATTAATTGTTCTCTACTATCCAATTATTAATCCCCCTTTCCTGGAAATATGGAACACTGCTAAATATGGTCCACATGAGTCCTCCCCAATTGCTGAATGGAGGCAATGAATTACTTCCTGGGACTTGCATGTGAACAGTCCTCTTCCCAGGTCCACAAAGTGCACTCCAAGTTTTGTTCTTCATTACAAATGACAGAGTGTCTCCATATGGCATGAAAAATACCTCATGAATAATAGAGATAAGTACTCATGCATAATTAGTTGTAATGAGCACTCCCTTGGGAGTGATGGATTAACCTGGCTTTCCTGCACAGTATACAAGGCAATGCATTTTTTTTTTCCTGCACAAAGTATAAAAATCTATATTCATAGTCCAGTCATGGGAACCAACCCCCAAATCCCTGCTCTCCCAGTTAGGATGGGATGCAGAAGCTTCTCCTGCGCTAGAGGACTTCACTGCACTTAGACAGCCTGTATGATGTAATATCAAATGACTTCCCTGCTGCATGAAAAATAGTCATTTGACAAAAAACACAACACTGTTCCTGGAAACTGATGAAAATAATGTGATGCTAAATTCACGATAAACAATTCATCTAGGTTCTGTCAAACTCTATATATTGAAAAGAACTAGTAGACACACACCCATGCACAGCACACACACACAGATATATAGAAATGCAAGTGACATATTCAAAATACATGCACACATATATTTTTGTATGTGCATGTGTATATGGACAAGAACAGACACATCCACATGTAGGAGTGTCATTATGCCATTCTTGAACTGAGAAATTACACGGTTTAAAGGATAGCATTATGAATTTGGCTTGGATGTTATTTTTAGTCATTTAAAACCCCTAAAGCCCTGAAAGAAGAACAAACCATTCATATTTCTGAAGCAGCTTTTTCATTATGAAAACGAAATCATGGAGGACGGAACAAGTCTAACAACTTTAAATCTCTCTTTTTTAAAAATGTGCCGCATGCAAAGCAGTTAGGTAAAATAACCAAAATGGTGGCAATGCCCCCATTAACTCTAACAGTTTCCCACAATGCAGAAACAAAAAGCATTGAGAAAGTCTCAGCTGAGTATTTCTGGAGGCATTTTCTGGCACTACAGCTGAGGGAACAATCAGCTGCCTCTCATATAGTGGTTAGTGCAAAGGGAGTGTGATAGGAGCAATGACGTGTCCTGTTCTGGGCCCTGAAAGCTCACACATGAGGAAGGGCTGCCAGGCCTGCTCAGAGGGCAGTAGTCGCTCACACTTACCCTGGGCATCGTAGACTCTGAGTCCTATCATCAAAAGCAGACACAGTATTTGGGCCCCCAGCGCCAGTGCAAGGGGCAGCCAGGAGGAAGATGCCCTGGGAGACACTGACCCAGAAAGGGAGAGAAATGAACAGGAAGGTGAGGAAAACCAACCGCTTCTCACCCAAGAATTCAGGTCCGTCTGGAGCTCACGGGAACATTTCCAGCCTCAGAGCAGGACCGCACGCAGCCCAGGAGCAAACCGCTGAGCAGACAGGTGCAGGGAGAGGACAGAGAGGAAGGGCTCTGCCAGCACCCAGGTGGAGGTGCAGGTCTGGGGGCAATTCTGCTGCCCAGTGGGGAGGGAAGGGGGATGGCGTCTCACCTCCCGGCTCGCCTCCCTGCAGCTGCTACTGCTGCGCCTGCTGCTGCAGCAACAACGGCCTGGGGCTGCTGCCCCAGGGGCCTGGCAGAGGTATAGGCTTGCCAGGGGATGCCCCTGGTGTCCTCCCTCATCCCCCAGGTGTGGGGATTTGTCTCCCATGGTAAGACCTCTGGGTTGTTGCACTGCTTGGCAAGGGGCTCTGCCTGCCCAGCTCCTCCAGGTGGGTGGTGCAGGGCTGCCCCTGTCATGACCAGGACTCCTGTAGGGAGGGGCCATCCTGGTGCCTGGTCTAAGTCAGCACCCAAGGCTGGTGCCTCACGCACCCACCCTGGGTTACGCTGCTGGGAACGGAGACCGAGGAAGCCAGGAAGCCCGGAGAAGGTCTGGGCAGAAGTGTGCGCGGGAGGTGCTAGAGCTGGAAGACAAGCACGTCCGGCTCCTGGCAGCCCATGGGCAGGGCTGGGTCCTGCACCTGGCAATGGAAACTTTTAGGAAACAATTGCAGGGGGAAGCCCCAGATACATCTCCCATGAGTGTGCACTGCACTAGGGGGAAAGATCAAAGGCATCACTTATGGGAAGGACAGTAATGGGTTCAGTGGGTTCAGGAGCCTGTAATGGGTGACAGAGGAGGGCTCCCTCCGGCCCCAGGGCTGCGCTGTGAGGAGGAGCTGAGCTGCTGCAGCCGTGTCCATCACCTTCGGGGTCATCCACTAGAAACAAGGGAGCGAGTGACCAGCACTGAGGGAGGGTGCGACGGTGTCCTGTTTCTGTCGTGCTGTGATGTGGCAGAGGAGAATCGGGAAGGATGAGCTGCAATCCCAGCTGAGCTCACATCACTGCCCCACAGACCCCTTTACCCACACGCTACCTCTGTGCCCAGCAGGCAGACGAGTCTGTCTCTGCATCTTTGGAGAAGTTCCCAGCCGGAGGTGTGATGAGAGGTCCTCCAGTGCCCACGTTCCCAGTGGTGTCTAGCAGAGACGGGTAGGACTCGGCTGAAATGCAATCAGGAGTGGGACGTGAGGAGGACTTGGTAGATCTCTGAGCAACTTTCACAGTGAAATGTAGCAGACAAATCTCTCCACCACCACCCACTGAAAAAATAGAATATCTAAATCCTTCTCTGAACTCTATATGGGTCTAATTTAGTTCGTACATCCTGCCTTCTCCTACAGCAGTCAAAGCCCTGGGACACTATGGCTGGGTAAGACTTGGCTGGAGGAGATTCAAAGGTGAGATGTGAGGAGGAACTGGTGACTAAGCAGCTCAGACCCTTCAGAGAAGCATCACAGGGCCTTGAGTTGGAAGGAAGCAGTCACCTGTCCTAAGAGACTGGTCATCTTTCCAAACCATGGTCCCATTTTGCCCAGGCAAAAAGGAGTAGACTGTTATAACAGGGGAAAAGACAGAGAAACCCCTCCCTGAGCTAGCAACAGCCTAGGTACGCCCAAGGGATATAGCGGACTCAGACTGCTTATGGATGTTAAATGCTTTAAATTCAGCGCAGCCCCGTACTGGTCCCAGTGCATGCCCAGAAGAGGAATCACATTAGTTGGACCCAGCTCACCTAATTTCTGTATAGATTGGGTGCTTGAGTGAGGTTTTGTTGATGCTTTTATCTAATCAGTGATTAAATTAGCTTTAGATAAAAAGACCAAAAAGGCCCCATTGAGGCACCCAATCTATGCAGATGCTGCATAGGCTTTTTGGGGTAACACGCTACTTCTTCCAGGAAAGCACTTTTTTTTCATCTCCAAACAGCCTCAAGCTCTGGAAGAACATGCCTGTCTGGAAGCAGCTGCACCTAGTCATTCGGTACTTGGAGGAGAGCTGCACTGACCTGTTGTAACCGGTGTGAAGATCTGGGAGGTGAGGAACCAGCAGAGGACACAGGCGGAGATCTGTACCATCAGCATTCAGCAGCGCTCTCATTCCCCACTCAATTCCGCACTCCCACGACACACACACATGAACTGAGACGTGCCTGTGTGTGGCCTGTGCCCACTGTTTGCTTTGTGCTGCTCATGTGGTTCCTTCAGTGAGTGGCAGGGAGTAATACCTGTGTGTCCCCTGGGCGGTGAGCAGTGGCTGGTGTTCAGGAACAGAGCGCGGAGCGGTGCATCCCTATGGCTGGTGCACTGTGTGAGCTCAGGTGTACACAAAGGCAGGAGATCAGAGACTGTGTATGACCGAGGGTGGGGTTAAAGTCACCCCGACCTGCTTCAAGAGGCCCAGCTGTCCCAGGACAGGAAGACTGATGGCCACTCCCCTGTCCCAGCACAAACCGCACAGGAAGCCCTCGCTGCTGCTCTGAGATGTGCTGCTCCTGCACAAAGTGCACAGGACTGGGACCTGAAAAAAGAGCTGAGGTTTCAGCCCCTCAGTGGTGCCTAATGGACTTTATCACCCAGTGAAAACTGATTTCCACAGGAATCAGTCACTCTGGCAACTCAGATTCCCTTGGCCCCTTTGAATATCCACCCCAGCGGCTGAGCAGGAAAAACTGGGCAAGATCTAGGAGCCATCAGAGGTTCAGAACTTGTGAAGGATGAGGGGATGGTGTGGCCTGAATATCTGGTTTGGGGGTGGAGCTATAATTACCTATATTAGAAACTGTTGACTCCAGGATTATGACTTGGTGCTCTCAGGACTTCTCCTCCAGCTCCCAGCCCTACTGTGATGCTTGCTGGGATGGGAACAGGCTGAGCAAAGTTGGCTTCTCCATCCAGGATGAGAATGTGTTTATTCTCTTCCCTCCTCTCATTATTATGCCATCAAAGCAGCAGCAGTGCCACCAGCAGCAGCACCAGTAGCATCCTGGGCATCAAGCCCTCACTTTGGACGCTGAGGGGAGGGACAGTGTCTGATTGTGATCTAACTCCTCCCCACCCTCCCATGAAGACAGTGACTCTCCCTTCTGTACCTCGTGTCCAGGAGTGAGCAGGATCTCTCTCTGCCTCACTCAGCTGCTGCACAGCACAAGAGACTGGATGCGCCCCTATTCCAGGACACCTGGTCACTGCTGTTTGCTCAGCAACATGCATCTTCCCAGGCCCTGATGGAGAGACCCAGATGCCACAGGCCAGCGACCACTGTTGGCATCTGCAGGAGGATACTGAAACATAGTCCTCCAATCCTCTTTCTCTGACACTCCCAAGCTGGGGACACTCCAGGGGTCCCTTCAGGGTATGGACCTCCCCATGGCCTGGTCATACCTGTCAGGACAGACCTACAGTTCCCAATCCCTGCAGCCCCATTACTCATGATGCTGCACTGATGGGAGGTGGATTATTTTCAGAGCCAAGGTGCAATTCCTGTAGCAACTGGAAGACATGGAGACTAGGGCTCTGCAAAATGGCACCATTCTGTTTTCACTTTCCTTTCAACATTTATTTCAATTTTAACCTGTTGTTCCATTTCTTTTCATCGAAACATAGGCTGTTTACACTTCCCCATTATAGCCTATGGGCAAAATGTTGAAACAACTTCGAAACAGTGATGCTAACTTTGTCATTTCAGGCCTGATTTGGATGAAACTTGCAGAAATGGTAGCCCCTTCTGAGGGCATGAAGCCTGACAGATTTCAAGGAGATAGGTGCAGGGGTTTGGGGGGAAATGCACCTCAAGTGGCAGACAAGCAAACTCATGACCTGGCTGACACTATGTGTGTTACAGCGCAGCGTTATGAAAACTGCTGGCTTGCTAGCCCCCGCTGAGGCCATGAAGCCTGCCAGCTGTCAAGGAGATGGGTGCAGGGGTTCTGGATTTGGAGGCCCTCCACCTCTGGCTGCTGACAGGGAAAACTAGTGACATGGGTGGGTGACACTGTCCGTGTGTGTTTAGGTGTGCCCAAACTTATCTGACACCAAGACAGAAAAGAGGGCAGTTTAAACAATGCTGCCTTTTATGCAGTTTTTCCATCCCTCCCCCCAAGCACTTACTTTACTTTGTTTCCCTGCAGAGAAGCCCAGCTTGAGCTTTGAGACTCAAAATATTCAGAACATTTTGAAACATTTTGACTTGCCTCATTTCATTTTGGGGCTGTTTTGAAGCCCTTCATTTCATTTGGATTTGTTGTTTCCAGCTCAAAACAAGTCGAAACAGCATCAAAAAAAACCTCCTGCAAAATTTCTCACAGCCCTAGTGTTTAACACCTCTTACCATTGAACCATGTCTCTGCCTTTGCCCTTAGGAGGTGTTTACCCACTGATGCACCTCAGGCAATGCAGTATCAGAATGCAAATGCCCCATAGGGGAGGTGGAGGCTTGGCCAGGGCATCTCTGACATCATCATGTGCAGCGATGACCTGGCACTGAGTAACCAGGGACAACCGATGCCCCCAACTGCCAATCTGTCATCCTCCCACCCAAGACTGGTCCCATGAGAGCTGGTCTGGGAGCAACAGGGGCTGTAGAGCGGGAGACAATGAGATGTCTCACGGAGACATGGGGGTGCTGGAGCTCCCACTGGGGGACCTGCCGCAGAAGAGGTGGTGAATGCCAGTCTGGGCTGGGGGCACCACGGGAGGGCAGGAGTCAGTCTCACCAGATGGAGAGGAGGGCAGCTGGGGGCAGAAGCGACTGGTGCTGTGTCTCATCTTTTCTAGGAAACACATCTGCCCATCCTTCCCCTCTCCACTCTACATAAGAGGAGGCCATCTCTGCCCTGTCCAGATTTTAACACAACTACCTGTCTCGTCCCTCCATCCCCTTTCCCAAATTCCTGATTCTACATCCTACCTGTCTCGTCCCTCCATCCCCTTTCCCAAATTCCTGATTCTACATCCTTGGTCCTCATCCAACCCCTGTTTGGCCACCATAAACTATTGTGCTCACCCATCTTCTTCAGACATTTCCAGTCCCTCCTCTTGTCCCTCTGCCTGCCAGTCCCTTGTACACCAGGATGAGTTTGATAAGGACTTATTGCTCTACAGTAAGGCTGGTTGGGTCACCACAAGTTGAAAGCATCATCTGGAAAGGCAGCTTCCTCCAGCACTGGCAGCATCTCCTCGCCAGGGCTGGCACTGACAGTGCTGAATCCCCTGTACTTGTGCACGCACTCCACTCAGGCTCACAGTCTTTGTATAATTGCCAGTCACTCATGGTCTTTTGCTGCCATTGCTCTCAGGCATCACTCACAGGGGTGGGCAAACCAGAGGTGGTGGCTCTCACTGTCAGCACCCTCCGAGTCCAGCGGCCACAACTTCCAGGCAGGCTGTGCCTTTGAGGAACCTGGGGCCTTTACCCAATCGGCACAGCCCTCAGCACATGGTGTCACCCAACAGCTGCCCTCTTGTGTGGTCAAGGCTGACCCTCCACTTTCCTGTATAAACCCTTGACTTCAAACATGCAAAGGAGAAGGTTTCTGCCTTATATAGCAAATTGTTTAATTTTGATCTAAATGCCAGCTGAGGATCCACGCTGCATCGTACTGTTACAGCAAGTGGGCTCACCTAGTGTCTTCATTTTTATGTTCTTCAGTCCCAGATTCATGCCCAGTGTTACCACAATTTCCTAAGCATTTCAGTTCTCAGGCTACAATTTTGTATCCTGTTCACTTTACCTCTGCCCCTCAAGAAGACCTTGGCTGTAGGGCTTATCTGCTTATGTCTGTGCATTCATTTACCATGGGGACCTTCTGCACCAAGCCCAGGGCTCTGCCGGCTCTGAAACCCAAAGTTTCACTTCATTCACAGGGACTGTAACAAGGCTCCTCAGTTCCACTTTCTCTTGGACTTGCCGCTTCAGGATAACATCATCCTTTCATAGAGGTGAGTTCCCCACCATAAGCGCTGGGCTTCCCTCCCAGTAGTCTAGTTTCTCCTCCAGGTTTTTGACAATACTGACAGATAGAGCATCCCCCTGAGCACCAGTCTCCTGCTTATTAGTCACAAGTGGTCCCTAGGGAAAAGCCCAGTTCTGTGCTTCAGCTTTTCCAGACACAGCGCCTCTGTGGCCTTCTCCCTTGTTGTCTGGGCTGCCCTCCTGGTACACGGTGTCAGCATCATTGCAGGGTGCTCTCTGTCTTCTGCTGCTGCTGGCTGCAAACTGCTGCAGCAAAATGGCTCTCCCTCCTGCAGCTGGGACTGTTTTCCAAGGTTGGACAGGGCTTGGGTCTGTACATGGCTCCACACCCTGTGCATTTCATGCCTCTTGCAAGTCCTAGCACTTTGCTTATGGTTTCTCTCCTGAGTTTTTCACTCTCTGGTGTCTTTGCTTTCCAAGCTCTTCTACCTCTTGTCACTCTGCCCAGGGTCCCCGCACTTACCTTTTCTTTCCAAAATGCTCATTCTGTCCTCAGCCATGTCTGCAGCTGGACACAGCCTGGCAGCTCTTTCCAAGGCTGGCTCCATGTTTCCTACCAGCCATTTCTATTGTTTGGATGTTTGAATCTCTCCGATCTCTTACAGCAGAGTCAGCCCAAGCACTATAATTCCCAGCCTGGCTTATGCATTGTTCAGCAGTCAAAAATCCTTTCAGTACCTCCTTCTTTTTGCATCCTCCCAGGGACCTGAGAGCAGTCACAAAAGAGCTTCTCTGGGTCTGTCTTGAAACCAAGCCACTACTTAGGGAGGAAAAAGCCAGGTTTGTAAACTTCCCAGGAAATTGCAAGATCCCCAGAGAGTTTAAATGCTTGAGGAGTTTTTAATGGATATTTCATCCCTGTGTTCCCTTTTTCCCTCCCAACACACTCCTCTCCTATCTCCCTTTTTTGCAAATATGTTCTTTTTCAGACATCCTCTCCTACTGCCTTGTGAGTGTATAAGAGGATGATAGTCCAAGCTGCCCAGACTGGCTACCTGGGGTTTTCCTTTTCCCTGGTCACCCTGGGCCAGGGCTTTGTGAGTCACAAGTCAAAGCCACCTCCCAGCTGCATGATGGCATTATGTCATTAAGTGCCGTAGTGAAAACTCAGGACTGAAATGTGGGCAATAGTGCAGGGGCACTTGGGGGGGGGCATTCCTCTTTGGGCAGCACTTAAGTGATGTGGTGATGTGGTCCTCCTGCCCATTAGAAGGGAACTAGAAAAAAGCTGCTGGTGATCTCAGCCCCAAACCCCAGTATTAGTTGGGGATGGAAGTTGCAGCAGGTCTCTGGATCCCTGCTGCTCTTCAGGTAAGCATGGATGTAAACAGCAAAAGGTCCCTCCGTGAATTACAATGACCTGAGCTTCCTTCAGCTGTTGGCCTCTCCAAGGCATGACTTCCTGGGCTGTCTGCACTGCTTTGGGGGAACTACAGTGGAGAAGAAGATGTACCTATAGGAGAGCTCCCTGCACAAGGACCTGATGGGAGGGGAGCTCCAGAGCCTGGAGAAGGAACTGTCAGGGACTCAGGTTGGGGATTTGAGACGGTGCACGGACTAACAGAGACCCGTGAGAGACATCTACAGAACCCGACCAGGTGAGGATCAGCCTGGGCATCTCCCCTCCTGCCAGTCTCTGGCGTGCTCCAGATTGTGAACTCTAGACCTAGGTTGCATTACACACAGCCCTGTAGAGGACCATGGGGAGGGGAGCTGTACGGCCTGGAGTCATCTGAGAGTAGCAACGATTCAGGAGTTTTCTTATTTGCAGGGCAGGAAAAGTGTCCTGCATCCATTATGCCACTGGTGCCCTCTCTGTCAGGGGGAGAAGGGAGCACCCTACTCTGCTCTAAAAACCTCACCCCTCGCCCCTTTCTGAAAACCTCTCACCCCCTGCCTTTACACCTAGTAGCTCAATATGCCTCCCAGGGTCTACAGGCGAGTTTCCCCGTGATTGGCTGTCGAGGGCTCTGATGTCACAGTGGCCTTGCACAGGTGTCAGCTGACCTGGGCTACTGAGTCACAAAGCCCCAGGACAGTTTCCAGGGGACCCGGCCACCAAAGACTACTGCTCTGCTTGGGACCTGATCACATGTGGTTCACACTGCGCCTGAGCCTGGTGTCAGGCAGGAGGATGCCGAAGTGCAGGTGGCAGGGAGGGAGCTGGAGCTTCTCCAGGGGTGGCCTCACCTGCTGCTTTTTGTGGACGAGGAGGTGAGATCCAGCTTGGGCTGGGGCTGGAGGGGAGTGGAGGGGCAGTAAGGAGAGGTGAGGAGCCTGCCTCAGTGGCCTGACAGCAAACCAGAAGTGATTGGTGGGGCAGGCCAAGGGATGGACTCAGATTTAATTTCCATTTGTCTTTCGTAAGTTAGAGGCAGCCACTCCTCGGACACTGTGTGTCAGGGTATACCTGACTGTAAACTGCCAAGGTAGCTGTGGTCCAGGAGGGGTGTTGCTGGGCATGTTGGATCAGGCAGGCTGCCCTCCCACCTGACCCCTTTTACTCAATCTGAAGAGGATTGGCAACGATCCCCCAATCCAGACCCTGACTTCCCTGGGCAACTGGCCTGAGGTGCATCCTTGAAACTACAGGCTTTCTCCCCGGGCCCTGGTTCCCTGCCCATAGTCCACAACTGTTAACCCAAATCAATAATATAGGTAAATGGAAAAGGTTGTACTTATCTGTCCTTCTTGCTTATGGTCCCCACCATCTGCTCCCCACTTGGTAGGTCCAGCGCCCCCACCCCAGCAGCCCAGGTCTGGGCATGACCTGGCTGCAGGCTCCTGCTAGGTGAGGGGAAGCCTGCTTGATCCTCATCTGCAGTTCCATGCAACCATTCCTGGCTGCTTTTAGCTTCCTACGCCTGGCTGCAGGCCTTTCAACCCTGTCTGGGCAGCCAGGCTTCCAACCACCAGCAACTGGAGGCATTTCCCCAGCCGAGGCGAGCTATTAGGGCTGTGCAAAATGGCACCGTTCCAGTTCAATTTGCATTTTGATGGAACAGCGTTTTGTTTCACTGGCCAGATACACAGTCAATAATACTGAGAGCACTCTTCCTTCCCCCCCTCCTCCCCTTCCCCCTTCTTCTCCTTACTTTAGTTTCTGTTTCCCTGCAGGAAGCCCAGTTTGAGCTTCGAAGCTCAAAACATTGAAAAAAATTTGCCTCATTTCATTTTGAGGCTGTTTTGAAGCTCTCTGTTTCATTTCAATTTTGTTGTTTTGAGCTCAAAATGAGTTGAAACAGTGTCAAAAAGAAACTGCCGGTGAAATTTTGCACAGCCCTACTATCTATTGCAGCTGTGCCTTCTACATGTGCTTCCAGCCAGTCTGTATGGCTGCAACACAGCTGCATATGTCTTAGAGAGGGACATGGAGAGGGGATGCTGTCCCAGGCCAGAGGTGCCTTGGACATGCTCCTTCCTTCAGTGATGGGGCCAAGCCCCATTACACCCCTCCCCACCCCTAGTTCCTGGCTCATGTGTCCATGGGGCTGGTGGAGACTTTTCCTCCTCTTATACGATAAAGCATCTGCATTGTGGTGCTGTCATCCTGGGTGGTACTCTACAGATAAATGAAAATCTTGTAGCCCTTAATTCCACCATAATAACTAGGGCTTATGTAACTTGACCTTTCCCAACAATTGAAGTGGCAAATGATTTTTTATTAGTGTAAATGTCTGGCTGGCCTGTCAGATAATAGCAAAAGCTGTTGATGGCCCATTTCAAGGCCAAGCCAAATTTTCCCTTTCTATGGTGACATACCCCTTTTCCCAGGGCTGCAACTTTCTAGTAATGTATACCACCCATTAACTCCCGGCTGTGAATGTACCACCCCCAGGACCACAGTCAGTGTATCCATCTGCACCAGAAAGGGTTTTGAAAAGTTTGTAGTGTATACTCCAGGCTGGGTACCTAATGCCTTCTTGACCTGCCAGAAGGTTTTCTCAGTCTCCGTTGTCCAGACAACCCAATTTGAGGATGAATCTTTGGTAAGTTCAGACAGTAGGGCTGTTATGTCTGAAAACCAGGGTACTAGGTGGTGTAATAGTTGGAAGGACCAGATGTGGGGTTTTTTGTTCACAGTGGGTTATAATCCTTTTGGGCTTGCACCATATATATCAATGGTCATATCTGGTTTTTTTTCCTACTTGGAAACCGAAACATTGGGTGTCCTCTTGCCCCAGTGCACATTCCTTTTCATTGGCAGTTAGTCCTGCAGCTTGCATTTCTTCTAACACTGCTGTCAGATGTTGCAGGTGTTCTTCCCAGGTCTCTGAGTGCGCTACTAAATTCCTGACATATGCAGAGGCATATCCCCAATGAGGTGGCAACCCCTTATCCATCATCTCTGGAACATCACTGCTGCACTGTGAAAGGCAGATAGCACCTGAAGAAACGCATAAAGCCCCCAAGGGGTGGCAAACATTGTCTTCTCCTGAATGCTGGCTTCTAAGAGAATGTGCCAGTACCCATTGGCCATGTCTAAGGTGGAGATCAACTGCATCCACCTATTCACTCCAGCAAGTCTTCCATCCAGGCATGGGGTAAACATCAAAGTACACTATGCTGTTAACCTTTCTAAAAATAATGCAAAACCACATGGACCCATCTCTCTTCAGAGCCATAGTGATGGGGTTTCACTAGGTGCTTCTAGATTCTCTCACCACCCCATGTGCCAGCATCTGGATGACCTCCCTGCACACAGCCTCTTGAAGCTTCTGGGGGATTCATCGCCAGTGCTCCCATACAATCTTTCCTGGTGGGATCTCTCCCTGTTGCTCCAGCCATTGAGTTTTCCAAGGGCAATGTGAAAACACTGCTCTGAATTGCTTCACCAGCTAAGCTGTCAGATGCTGCTGTGTTTGTACCAGGGCTGCATGCATCTGGACAGGCCCTCCGGAGTCTTGTCCAAGCACTTCTGGATCGAACTAATTTGGCTCTGGGCTACCAGTGACAAAAAGGGCTTCCTGTCCACTCACCTCTTTAAGAGTTTGATATGATATACCTGCTGGGTTTTATGCCTGCCCAATTGCCACACATCATAGTCCACTACGCCTATGTGTTATATCACCTCATATCATCCTTGACACCAGGCCATCAACTTGGAGGTGTCATCAAGAAGCAGCATGAGCACCCAATCACTCTCATTGAACTTTCTCGTGCATGCCCATTGATTATACCTGGCTGCTTGCTAACTTTGTTATTTGTCCCATGCCAATGCTCTTGCAGTCTCTAGCCTCTCCAGCACATGCACTACTGTGCTTCGTGTCAACCCTTCCTGTTGTTTGCAACCTTCCTTGAGCAAATCCAGAATCCCTTGTGGGTGTTGGCCATACAACAGGTCAGATGGTGAAAACTTGGTGGCAAAATTGGGGGCTTCTCAGTAGGTGAACATTAGTGCTCCCAAGAGCTTTTCCCACATGGGCATGCCTTCTTGACCTCATTCAGCACACTCTTGTGAACTGGGAACTGTTCTGTCTCCAGCTCTTACCACCAATCCATGCTGGTCTCCCCCACACAGGTCAGTCTTCCAAAACTTGTGCTTAGCTGGGATTCACCTAAGAGATCCTCTCCCTCAGGATTATGTTGGGGTGTCTTTTGCTGAACACTCATGCTCAGCAATTCCCACAGGCAGGGCCAAACCTGACCTAACAACCGGGAGAGCTAAGTGGCTGGCTAGGCATGCTAGCACTTGGTGGTTGTTTCCTTCAACTGTTAGCTGTACCCAGGCCCTTTCCTTGGTTTGGGACTTTCCATGGCTCCTGATGGTCTACCTTATGGCAATCTGCTTCCTGCACCAATTCCCTTCATACTACTGTCCACGTGGAGCCAGTTTCTACTAAGGCAGTCCCCCACTGTCCTTCAAGCCAGGTCTCAACTCTTATGTGGAAACCTATTGAGCGCCACGTCCTCCCTGGGCATAGCCAATCACCAAATCCACACTCCATCTCTTCTGCAGGGCTGGGCTTTCATCCATGGGCATGATATTTTCCCCAAATGGTCTCCAATGTTCCCCCTGTATCTCCCTGGGAACAATTATGGGCATAGTGCCTAGACTGCACTATTAAACTGTAGAAATGCTTTTTATGAATTTAGCTGTGAATTTTGTTGAGACAACATCGTATTCGTTATTAGTTTTGGTGTGAGAACAGCCACTCCTATACCCTGAACCAGAATACTGTTCTCTCTGTTTGAAAGTCTTGTACTGCACTTCAGCAAATGACCTTCAACAACTCTATTCTATACTATTTAATTGCAACATAATTTATTTTGATATGAGCATTCTTTTGTAACTCTGCCTTTTCAAAATATCTTTACCTTCTTCTGGTATGGATGCATCTCAGAAATTTGTAGATTTCTTTATCCTCTTCCCAAAGCTGTATTCTCCTGTTGTTGTTCTAATCAACAGAAACAAAACATAAAAGTATTTGCTTAGATTAGGAGAGGCAGCTGTTCATACCTCAACTGACCATTTGACTGAGATTCTGGGCTACTGTAATTAGTATAAGGTGTCATTGCTACTTGAGTGTATGTGAGTATACTATTACTTATCTAGAATATCAACAATTAGCATATCAATCCATTGTGGCTTAACTGTCTACAAAATGTTTTTTCCCACTTGCTGAAATATGCACAATATTATGTTGTCATCATGTTGGATCTTTGCTAACATTTGTTTAACACAAAGTCCTGGCGTCCTTAAATACAAATATCAGTCACTTTGCCAGAACTTTTTATGGAAATCACTACTGCAGCCCATCTGTCCATTGGTTTTGTGCTTTTATACTTCTTCAGCACCTGCTCAAACATTAAGAGATGCATAATTATACCTAGAAAGCAGTGATTAATCAAGATTCTAAAATGACAGACATAATTTGACTAATTTCTAATACTGAAGCAATCTAATACTTTCACGTTAAGGTAATGTTCAGAGAGAGCAGTTATATTGAAGCAAGCTTCTTAATGGAACAGAAGAGAACATGTAAGATTTCTTTATGCTTAAATAGAATTTAATAGAATTATTTATTTCCATTTTTTTAGCATACAGTATTGAGCACAATTTAGTTGATCACATACGATAAATGAGGTTGTTATTTTTGCTGGTAAAGTGGTATGTGTAATGCTTTAGCAAACAAATTAATTTTAAAACTGTATAAATATTTGAATTGTGGCACCCAAAACTGGATGCAGTACTCCACCTGTGGCCTCACCAAGGCCGAGTACAAGGGGAGAATGACGTCCCGGGATTTGCTCAAGAAGCATCTATGGATGCACGCCAGTGTTTTGGTCGCTTTACTAGCTGCAGCATCGCATTGCAGGCTCATGTTCATCTTGTGGTTAATGATGACCCCCAAGTCTCTTTCTTCCGTAGTGCTAGCCAGCGTAGCACTGCTGAGCCTATAAGGTTTTTCTGCCCAAGGTGGAGAACTGTCGCAGGGCACTGAAGTGCCCTGCTCCTAGAAAGAGTTACAGGTGCCAGCTGCCGGGGCAACCACAGGTTGGTCAGCTGACCAGAAGGGGGCAGGGCCTGGCCTATATAAACAAGCCAAGCTGAGGCCAGAGTTAGTTCCCCCTGTCATCTGAGGAAGTCAGAGCTCTGTTGAGGCAGGCAGAGTAGAGAACCCTGATGGCCAGAACAGCTTCCATGCAAGGAGGCTGGGTGGAGGAAGCCCTGGTAGGGATTTGGAGAGGATAAATAATCTGATGGTTTAGCATTCACATTAGCCAGGAGGCTTATCTTTGAGTTGCAGCTGATTGGCTTATGTTATTTCATAGATTTCATAGATTTTTCATAGACATTAGGGCTGGAAGGGACCTCGGGAGATCATCGAGTCCAGCCCCCTGCCCAAAGGGCAGGAAGTCATCTGGGGTCATAGGATCCCAGCAAGATAAGCATCCAATTTACTCTTGAAGGTGTTCAATGTAGGTGCTTGAACCACCTCCGCTGGCAGACTGTTCCAGACCTTGGGGGCTCGGACAGTAAAGAAATTCCTTCTTATGTCCAGCCTGAAACGGTCTTGCAGGAGTTTGTGATCGTTCGACTTCGTCATCCCTTGGGGCGCTCTGGTGAGCAGACGTTCCCCCAGATCCTGGTGTTCACCCCTGATAAACTTATAGGTGGCCATCAGATCACCCCTGAGCCTGTGCTTTTCCAGGCTAAAGAGTCCCATGGCTCTCAGCCTGTCATCGTAAGATCTGTTTTCCTGACCTCTGATCATGAGCGTGGCTCTCCTCTAGACTCTCTCAAGCTCCCCCACATCCTTTTTGAATTGTGGAGCCCAAAACTGGACGCAGTACTCCAGCTGGGGCCTCACCAAGGCCGAGTACAAGGGGAGAATGACGTCCCAGGATTTGCTCGAGAAGCATCTATGGATGCACGCCAGCATTTTGGTTGCTTTACTAGCCGCAGCATCGGATTGCAGGCTTATGTTCATCTTGTGGTCAATGATGACCCCCAAGTCTCTTTCTTCTGTAGTGCTAACCAATGTAGCACTGCTGAGCCTATAAGAGTGCTGCAGGTTTTTCGTCCCAAGGTGGAGAACCTTGCGTTTTTTGGTGTTAAACACCATGAGGTTCTCGTCTGCCCATTTGCTGAGCTTGTCCAGGTCAGCCTGGATCACCCGCCTATCTTCTGGCATGGATGCTTTGCCCCAAAGTTTGGTGTCATCGGCGAACTTGGCCAGTCCACTCCTGACTCCAATGTCCACATCATTAATGAAGATGTTGAACAGTATGGGTCCCAGGACAGAGCCTTGAGGGACCCCACTGGTCACAGGACACCATGATGAGTGACTGCCATCAATCACAACCCTCTGGGTCTGACCACGGAGCCAGTTTCCCAGCCAGTGGATCATGGTGGAGCCAAGGCCACAACTGGGTAGTTTGGCCAAGAGGTGATCATGGGATACCAGATCACAAGCTTTTCTGAAGTCAAGATATATGACATCAATCTCTTCTCCCTTGTCCAGGTGATAGGTCACCTGGTCATAGAAGGAAATGAGATTGGTCAAACAAGACCTACCCGCAACAAACCCGTGCTGGCTGTCCCTTAGAATGTTAGCCTGGGCCAGTCCCTCAAGGATGGCCTCCTTAATAAACTTTTCTAAGATCTTCCCCAGATAGAAGTCAGGCTAATGGGCCTGTAGTTAGCCGGATCCACTCTCCTCCCTTTCTTGAAGATCGGCACCACATTGGCCTTCTTCCAGTCTTCGGGCACTACACCAGAGCGCCAGGAGTTTTCAAAGATCCATGCCAGGGGCTGGGCTATGATGCTTGCCAGCTCCTTGAGTACCCTGGGGTGAAGATTGTCAGGGCCAGCTGACTTGAAGGTATCCAGCTTGTCAAGGTGTTCCTTCACGAGGTCAGCATTTATGGAGGGTAGGGGATCCCTCTCACCCAGATTTCCCTGTCCCATAGCAGGCATGGGCATCCCATGTGACTGATGAAAGACTGACGCAAAGTACCTATTTAATAGGTTGGCTTTTTCCTGGGCATCAGTTGTCAGTTGCCCCATCTGGTTTAGCAGGGGTCCAACATTGCCCTTGCTTTTCCTCCAGCTCCCCACATATCTGAAAAAGGACTTTTTGTTGTCCTTGATGCCTGAAGCTAGTTGGAGTTCAGTTGCTTTTGGTTGTTACACCAGAGGACCGGGTGAGGCTATAAGGGGTTGGAGGAGGCCTCATGGGGCTCCACAGAGGTGTGGAGACACCAGTGCCAGAGAGGGCACAGCATTAAGGGGGTACTGACCCGAGCCCTGAGAAGGGGCACAGTGGATTGGGGCCAGGTAAGGCTGAGGCCACCTGAGCCATGCAGGAATTGTAAACCCCAGAGGGTGCTTAGGTTAAGGCCCAAGGAGGGGATTTGAGGCCAGGCACGGCTATGGCCACCTGAGCCTCGATTGTGAGGAGCCCCAGTGGGGCATAGGACCCAAGAAAGAGGTCTGGGGAGGCCAGGCACGGCTACGGCCACCTGAGCCCCAATTGTGGGAAGCCCCAGTGGGTCGTAGGGCCTGAGAAGGAGGTCTGGGGGGGCCAGGCACGGCTACGGCCACCTGAGCCCCAATTGTGGGAAGCCCCAGTGGGTCGTAGGACCTGAGAAGGAGGTCTGGGGGGGCCAGGCACGGCTACGGCCACCTGAGCCCCAATTGTGGGAAGCCCCAGTGGGTCGTAGGACCTGAGAAGGGGGTCTGGGGGTCAGGTACGGCTACGGCCACCTGAGCCTCAATTGCGGGGATCACGAGGTAAGGCCCCAGTGCGGGCAGGGGATTGCGAGGCAAAGTCCCAGTGTGGGTGGGAGTTGTGAGGCAAGGCCCCAGTGCGGGCAAGGAGCGCGAGGCTAGGCCCCAGTGTGGGCTACGAGGGCGCAGAGCAAGGCCCCAGTGTGGGCAAGAGTACAGAGATAGGAGAAGCTCAAGGGAGGGCGATCATAAGAGAAGCCCCAGGGAGGGGGAGGGTGCAGAGAAGGGCCCCGGAGTGGGCCACGAGTAGAAGACAAGCCCAGAGGGCATCTGCGAGGGCGCGGACAACAGTACTTGACTAAACAACGTCCGGGACATCTGAGAGGCTTGGGGCATGGTATTAGGGGTGGTAGGAGCCATATGTAGCCCTTGAGGCAGGAGTGCCCAGGATCACCGTAGATGGGGCACAGGCTGAAGTAAGTCAGGGGTACCGTGCTAAGGAGGATAAAAGGCAGCCTCCCTTAATACTCATTCCATCAAAGACGTGGCGGGCGAGAATGAGGGTGCATTTTATACCAACTTGGCACGGAAGGGGGTGCTAGGAGAGATCACGGCCGCTCCATAGGCCCCGCCCTGTGACAAGAACCTTGCATTTTTCGGTGTTAAACACCATCACGTTCTCATCCACCCATTTGCTGAGCCTGTCCAGGTCAGCCTGGCTTACCCGCCTGTCTTCTGGTGTGGATGCTTTGCCCCAAAGTTTGGTGTCATCGGCGAACTTGGCCAGTCCGCTTCTGACTCCAATGTACACATCATTAATGAAGATGTTGAACAATATGGGTCCAAGGACAGAGCCTTTGGGGACCCCACTGGTCACAGGACACCATGATGATTGACTTCCATCAGTTACTACCCTCTGGGTCCAACCACAGAGCCAATTCCCCAGCCAGAAGATTGTGGTGGACCCAAGGCCACAATTGGCCAGTTTCACCAAGAGGTGATCATGGGACACTAGATCGAAGGTTTTTCTGAAGTCAAGATATATGACATCAATCTCTTCTCCCTTGTCCAGGTAATAGGTCACCTGGTTGTAAAAGGAAATGAGATGGATCAAGCAAGTCCCAGACCTTACTGTACATGGCCTGACATAACACTGGAAACAGATTTTCCAAGGTGTGTACACCTGTCCCTGAGCTCCTCACCCCAATTACTCATGCAGAGAAAGACAAGGGTAATGGACAATGGTTTATTTCAGAACCAAGGGAAAATTCCTGGAACATATAGAGGACGTGGGGTCTCCCAAGACTATGAAGGAGTCCCCAGCCCTTGGGATCTGGTAGTTGGGCAAGGCCAGATTCTGCCTTGAAGAGAACAGGGGGTATCTGTACTTGGAATAGGTTAGTCAATGAAGGATGGCAGGTGCTTTTCCATCTCTCATTTCCAGGGGTATGTGATGCAGGTATGGCCATAAAACCCCCTGGGACTTCCTCTTTGCCCAAGTGGTTGCTAACAGCTGCTCAAACCCAATACATAGTCAACAATGTGTAATCTGGGGATGTAAGCAGGAGGGCCCCTTCCATGTGTGTTGGCTCCAGGAAAGGCAGCTGTGTTGCTGGGGAGAGGGAGCCAGGTAACAGATACACACATGAAATTTCCAAGGAGGTAAAAAGAAATGATGTTTGCCTGTCCCTGTGCCATCCCAATTAGCCCCAAGCTAGCAGTCCCACTGTCTCATGATGCAGTTCAGGAATTTTTTGTTTTCCCTGAGCATGACAGATCCAGATTCCAGGTTCTTTGATGATGGATATAGTTTTACACCACCACACTCGTCAGGCACTGTGGGTTTCTTGAAATTAAAAGTTTTCTGAATTTATATTTTTTCTTCCTTAAAAATGTTATTAATATGTGTCTGAGCTATTCCAACCACCACAGAAAAGACTTAGTTCTAGAATAAAAAAATCTTGTGTTCTTTAAATATCTTGTTTCATCCATATTAAAATGTATGCCACTTTGGATTCTCCAAGAATTACAGGAAGGCATTCAAACTACCAAAAGGTATATTCTTGACTTTTTCGATTTCCCTGCAGATCAAATGCTCCAGTCTTTCTCCAAAACAACTCCCTCCATCCACTCCTGAGACAGAGAAATTGAGTCGCTGGACATATGAAAAGTTTCGACAGAGGACCGAACAGGAAACCCTCAGTCCAAGTAGCCTAATTTCACACATTAGCCAGGGTGGAATGAAGACCTCAACAGAGTTAGAGGAACTTGGAACAATGGCAAAAAGTTTCTGTCCTCTCTTCTCTTCTGGGATCCAGGAGCTATCAGAGACCTTAGTAACATTGTCTACATTTGGAATCCCTTTTCGCTAGAAATATTCTGCCCAAATACTTCTACCTACACTTCTGCTACTCTCTCCCTTTCTTCTGCCTCAGAAAATTTAAGGGGCATTTTCTACAATTCTCCCTTTGCTTATACAGTTCATTCCCCACCTAGGAACGTCTCCACTGCCCACCTGAAGTCTTTCACCTGCATGTCATTTCTGTTACATGTTACCATGGGAATTATAAAAGAAAATAGATACTCGCCTTGCAGAACTGGCTCTCTCAGGTGAGAGTTATCTAAACCACAGCTGTGAAGGCACCAAGGCAGTCAGAAAATCCCCTCTTCCCATTTGTGGAGCCATTTTATGTCATCAGTATTTCTTTTGCTATCGACTGACACACCTTTAACCCTTACTGACCTGTACACAATTATGGAACAGCACAGGGCTATTGGCTTAGAAACAGTAGGTAGAGGCACATGTTTTTTGGGAGTTCACTGATGGGCTCTGCAAGTCTTCGGATCCCACTTTGGATCCAGCGCTGCTTCAGACACTTTGGCGTCCAAAGCAGCATTTCCGAATCAAAGAGCTTTGGTTCTGCTTCAGATGCTTTGGACACTTTAGACACCTTGATTTACAGTTAGAAGTGGGAGGAGGACTGGGGTAGGAGGGAGAGTGGGGGGGAGGGGGGAGTGGGGGAGGAGACTGACATCTGGAGGTAGCCAGTGAGAAGGATTTCTCCCTGGCTACCTTTCCAATGGCAGTGTCTGTGGGGTGGGAATAGAAACAGCACAAAACCTTCTGTTTGGAGGTGTGCTGTGCCTTTTCACAGCTTGTTCCCTGTCAGCAACTGTGTGACAGAGGAATGCTCAGACTCATGCATTATGGCTTGCTAGCTTGGTACTACTTGAACTTGCCTACTCCTTTTTCTTGTTACAAAGGACAGGGTAGTATTTAACTTAGCTTAGCTTAGCTATTCTATTCACTTATTATTAGCATTACAATTCAATTTATTTCTTTGAATTTATATTTGCCTTTTTTTTCCCAAACTGAAAAAAGAAAGATGTGTTTTCCATGCCAGTGTGATCTATCACTGTGCAGGTAGGCACAGATCGCTTACATGTGCGTGCGCACACACACAGATACAGAAAATATAGAGGAAAATCAGATATTCACAGCAGGACAGACAGACAGCACACAATTTTTACATAACCCTGAACACCGAAGCAAACATTCAAAGAAAAAGGCCAGTGCATGCACACAACAGAGGGAATAAAATGCACAATACAAAAGGATTCATACACACAGCAAGACCTTTTTGCAGCCCAGGAAAGATCAATATGAAGCATTCTGGAAAGGGGTCTTCTGGCAGGGCAAGGAGTGGGGTAGGGGGAGAGCTAGCGCTGCAAGTCTCCCCAGCCCCAAACACAGACGCATTCTATTCTCAAGCAGCCATGACATCAGTGCTGCCAGTGGAAGCCAGGAGGTGGGACCAGTGTCTGCACCTGATGTGCCTGCACCTGCAGCACCTCCGCTCAGTCCAGAAGTAGGCACCATCAGTGAAATCACTGTCTCCTCCACCCCAATTTCAGCCTCAGTGTGAGCCTCCCACTGCCAGAGGAGGAGCTGGATCCGGAACCAGGGATGCTGAGCGTGCTGGCTCAAGCAATTCTGGGGACTAAGGGGAATCAGAGTCGGGCGTCCACACCCCACAAGTTTCCCCTAGACCCATGTCTCCTCCAGAAAGGCTGAGATTGTGGAGGCAAGTACCTCAGCTGAGGCAGCTCCTCCTGCTGTTCAGCCTCAGCCTGCTGAGAAGGAGGAAAAGGCAGGATCCTCACCCTCAACCCAGAAGCGGGGGAGTAGTCTAGTGTGGGATCATTCTGAGGTGGCAGATGATCCCAAGTTTGCCATCTGCCAGCACTGCCAAAGGCAGATGAGCCGTGGCAAGGACGTGAGACACTTCTCCACCACGGCCATGCTGTTGCGTCTGAGGAGTCATCACCCCCTTGCCCTTCTTCCTGCTGCTTAGCCTGGCACCAGTGTGAGTGTACCAAAAGGGAAGTCCCCCTGTCACTCCAAAGCCCCCTAACCCCCAAAGCAGAGGCAGGCCACTCTGGACCAGTGGGGGAAAGGTGGACAGAAATGGGGATGCATTTCCAAGGTGAGCGAGATCACCCAGAGCATTGGGGAGATGCTTCCTCTGGATAGCCAGCCATTTTCCCTAGCTGAGAGTCTGGGGTTCAGGCAGTTCATAGCACTTCTGGCCCCATTTTACAAAAAGCCCACATGTACCACCTTTAGCAGGGCAGTGATGCCCTCCCTGTATGAGGCATGCAGGGGGTACTTGAGGGAGGAGCTGCGCAAGGCAGGACTGCAGGTAGCCTTGCACTTCACCTCTGCCACCCTGGCTGCTCCAGATGTCAATCATGCTTATCTCTCCCTCATGGGGCACTGGTGCAATCAGTCAGGCTGTCAGTGGGCTCTACTGCAAGCCAAGGTGCTGGATGAGTCCCATGCAGCAAGGGAGATCATGGGGGCCACAAATGGCATGGTGCAGGGGTGGCTTATTGGGCAGGCTGAGCTCACCCATGGGTTCATGGTCACCGACAATGGGGCCAGTATGGTGAAGGCTGTCCATGATGCCAATTTTGTTGGCATATGTTATGTGGGACACAGGCTGCACCTAATAGTGAGGGATGCCTTGGAGGGGGACAGGCTGCCGGTGATGGCACCACCACTACTATTGCTACAAGCCAGCTCATTTCAAACAAAATGCAGGAAGGTGGCAGGCTAATTCCACCTCAGCATCAAAGGGGACAAGACGCTGTGGGAGAAACAGGTGGAGCTCAGCATCCTGCAGCACAGAATCACACAGGATGTGGAGACTCAGTGGAACTCCACATACCTGATGCTTGAAAGGCTGATAGAGAAACAGAAGGCTATCCATGAGATGGCCTTGCTTGGGGAGATTGGGATCAGTGCCACCCTGAACAGAGCTGAATGGGGTACCATCTCCCAGATCTTGGTGGTCCTCAACCCTTCCTTGAGGCAGCGAGACCCTTAGCACTGGTGATGCCTTCCTCAGCCAGATGATCCCCCTAGTGAGGGAACTGGAGAATCAAATGGAGAGTTCCAGGGGATCGATGTTCCTGGCTGGGGCAGGCCGCTGTCACCAGATGTGCAGGCACTGGAGAGGGGGCTGAAGGAGAGCAACAGAAGATGGCTGGATCCCTTGTGGTACAGTATGGTCCACATGATGATGGGCATGCCTGACCCGAGGGTGAAGGGGAGCATGTTCACTGGGAGCCCCAAAACCCTTAATCACTGGACACAGGTGCTGGTGAACAATGTCAGGGAGGCCGAAGTGCATAGGTGAGGGGATGTGGAACAAAGGCATCCACTTTCCCATGCCAGCACTCCCAGCACCAACACAGGTGCCAGCACCAACACAGGTGCCAGAACCAGCACTGGAGCCAGCACCAGCACCAGCCAGTCTCCTCCAGGCCAGCCACTGCCAATGTGGGCCATGGGCAAGGCTTCAATGCTGGAGTCCAAACACACCAGACCACATCCTCAGGCAGGTAGTGATGAGGCTTCAGTGGCTACCTATCTCCCTGGGGATGGGAAGCCACTGGACTGTGACCCCTTGGCCTACTGGGAAAACCACAGCCAGATGTGGCAGGATCTAGCCACAGATGCCAAACAACACCTGTCCTGTCCACCGACCAGTGTTCAAGTGAGAAGGTGTGCAGCATTGCTGGGGATGTTGTGACACCCCACCGCACCTGCTTGAATCCTATGTGGGTGGAGCAGCTGCTGTTCCTAAAGGTGCACCTCCCGCTGCTGGGGCCCCCCAAGCCCCACCTGCAGATGGACTGAGTGCCACCCTCCTCACTCCATCTGCACCAATTTCCTTTTTTGAAATTTTTAAAAGCCAAGTAATGCCTTGCTCTCAGCCAGAGGAGGCACTAACTGCATCACCACCCAGCAGGGATAAAACATGTTCCTGTTGAGCTCATTCCCCTGCCGTGATAAACTTGGAGGTATGGGATAGGGGCTATGGGGAAGGAAGAGGCCCCAGTTCCTGCACATGACCAGTAAAATTTCACCCCGCCAGGGTAGGGAGGCCTGGTGGGACTGCTAGTGGTGTGGCAGCCCCATAAATGCCAGGACCAATGATTCCCTGGTGAAAGGTGGGTAGGAGGCATCATAACCTCCAGCTAATGCATGCATGCACAAAGTCCTGTATGGGGAGTGCCCAGACCTGTCATGTCTTTGCCAGTCCTGACAGTTGCTGGTTGCAGTGCAGTTTTGAGGCTCCTGGCAAGCTCAGATTAGCTGCCCGAGATGCCAGCTTTAGGGTTGAAAACTCCTTTGTCAGGCTGAGGAAGTACCTCCAGGTAGTCCTGGATGGAAGGACTAGTAAAGAAGCCATAGGCTGGCCTGGCCTGCAATGCAGGCAAGAAAGCCAGTCAGTGAAAATGGAAATGGAGGTGTCGGGGGGGAGGGACTGGCTGGGGTGCAGGGTAGGGGGGAAAGGGGGATGTAGCGGCACAGGTAAAAATGCAGTAGTGCCTGGGGTGTCTGATGTCCGGTAGGTAGCAGCATGCCAGAACTCCACTGTGTATATTGAGTCCATGAGTTTCTGTACCTACTGCCTAAGAGCATGATGAAGTGCAGTTCATAGGCCCAGCTCTGAAAAGTGGCTTGCATTGTAATTTGTTCCCTCTCAGGATCAGGCCTGAGAGACTGAAGGTTGAGTGTTTTTTGGGTGAGAAATGTGCCCCCACAAGTAGTTGGGTTTTGTTGTCTTTGACAGATTCTAGTGTGCAATTTGTGGGGCTACTGGAGATAGTTAGCAGGTTTTGTTTTTTGAGCTGTAGGAAGTTGGCTTCAGTTCTGGTGATGAGGTTAGGTGCTTGTTTGAATGTACAAACTACTTTTCAGAGCTGGATCAGATCACTGTCGATTCACAGAGGCCTAATAGATATATGTAATTTAAGGGCTCAAGATGGGCAACAGGGGTTAACTGGATTTCTAAAGAGCTTGGGAGACACGCACACAGCTTGTCCTGGCCCTGCAAACAGATGGGGTGTCTAGCACAACAAGGCCAACAGATGGACAAAGCCTGAGAATTGATGGGGACATGCAATAACACAAGATCACAGCCTTCAAGGCAGATAGGCTGTCTAACCCAACAAGGACACAGAGCCTGGAAACTGTGGAAGTATATACCATACTGTCCAATAACATGAGATAAGTGACACCAGCTACAAGACCCCAGAGCAGCAGGTGGGGGCTGAGTCCTGGTTTTGGTGGAATGACCAAATTAGGAGAAAGCCAGGAAGGCTATGTAGACATGTGACTACAGAGAGACAACCAACCAGAGATAGCCACGGATGAAGAGTCCTCAGGAGTCATCAACTGCGTAGGTGAATACAAAAGCAGAGACTTGAGATTGACAAAGGGTCCCTCCCTCTGTCCCATCCCTCCCTGGTCCTTCTCCTCCCTGAGAGGTGTCCCATCCCCATCCTCATCCCCATCGCCTGGGAAAGGTCTCCGAGGTTGCCATGGGCAAAGGGCACATACCAGAAGCCCGTCTCGTGCACCCCACTGGAGGGGGGCTGTGGGCCTCAGCATCTCACCTTCAGACTGCTGACACCTAAGAGAAAGAGCCTCAGAGTGGAGCCTGCATCCTGACCAGATTTACTTTGACTCTGATGACAACCCTAGGACTGATAGATATAGAATTGTGTGATTGTTTGTATTGCTGCTTTTTTGTTATAACTATCAATAAACTCACCTATTATCAGTTGGTTAATCAGTGGTTTGTCTGAGGGTTGTACTCATCTGGAACACAGGTATAGGGTCTGGGTCCAAGTTCAGTGCCAACAAGGGCAAGCTGGGATCCCATTGCACTCTTACCTCCTCTCTAAGTCTGAGTCCCCGGCATGGCTGCTGACCCCTCCTCCTGGGCAGTCTTAACTTATATAGCCCCTGTCACCTCATTCACCTGGTTCAATGGAGGCCAGCACCTGTTGGCTGTAAGCCAACCAATTTCAAATGCATCACTAGTTGCTGGGCAGACTCTAGCCCACCACGTTGAAGCCTCTCACCCAGGTAGCTGATACCAGTCACATAGGTAGAGGGAACAGGTTTCCCCCCTCCCTCAGGAGTGTAGCCAGCTCAGGTTACCTAAAGAGATAGGGTAAAGGTGGGTCTCCTCTGCTGGGCCCATCCTAACCAAATTGTCACAGCACAGAGATTTTGGGGAGAAACAAAGGTGGCTTCCTGCCACAGGCTGTCCTTAGCACCCAGCATTGAAGTCCTCAGATAGCATTGGCCTGGCTATGGCAGCTGACTGCATCACTACTGAGTGACGCAGTCAGCTGCCATAGCCAGGAGAATGGTTTGTGGGATGAGACACCAAAAAGAAAAGACCAAGCTCAATGATTTTACCTCTGACATCCCCCACTCTCATAACACATCAATACAAGCAGTCACATGCCTGTGTCTGTCCTGTGCCCTGCGATATGCCTTGTGAGCTGCAGGTCCCTCAGCGAGTGGCAGCGAATTCTGCTCTCAGGTAGCAGCGGTGCTTCCTCCTGCTGCCCCAGCACAAAATTTCAACCTTCCCAGAGTGTGAGAAACAGGTGCACAGTGGTGGACTCTGCTTTTCTGTAAAAAACACAGCACCATAAACCAGGCCCCTTGGACAGGATTCTCAATGGGGTCCAATAGACTTCCATCAGTTTTCCAAGGAATCAGTGCATTTGGGGAGTGTATTTGTCTTGGGGCTTCTGACAACCCAGGCCTTGAAGCACTAGGGAAAGGCCTGGGTAGGAAGACAGGATCCATTGGACAGTCCCTGCTTGGTGCCAGTGAAGGGCTGTGGTGATGGAGGGGTCTGAATATCTGTTTCGGCCTGAACTGTAAACACTCAGGTTTGAGCCTTTTGGCCCCAGACTTTGATTCAGTGGTCACAGGGAGTCTCCTCCAGTTCAGTGCTGCTGTGCGGGGATGGCTGTACAGACTAGGAGG
The DNA here is from genome assembly GCF_052110815.1 of Crocodylus siamensis. NCBI lineage: Eukaryota > Metazoa > Chordata > Crocodylia > Crocodylidae > Crocodylus > Crocodylus siamensis. The sequence continues at coordinate 200,247,188 of NC_143395.1, read as the reverse complement.
ATCAGTCAGAAATGGAGAAGTGGCTGAACACGAGCATGAGAGACATGGGTGCTCCCCTGTGAACATGACTTTTCTATGAAAGAATATAGCCCATATTCCAGATGCCTTTACACAGGATGTTCAGTGAAGCCCAATGAGCTTTACACTCACAGCTCATTACCTCCCGACACGACGGGTCACCAGTAGCACAGGCATCCTTACAACACGTGTCACTCGTCAGCAGAACACACCTTCTGGGGGACGGTTGTCCTGGGCCCCTGGGATTGCAGCCCATGGACCCCAGTCAACTAACCTCCTTTTACCCCTTCCCATATAAAGTTCTGTGTCGGATGGGAAGTGTCTGGGCAACAAGGCTCAACCCTGTACAAAGGCTGCTACATCCCTGGGGCATGCTGCTACTGGGTAACAGATTACTTAGGTATCCGAGCTGGCAGGTCTGACATCACTCTCTGCATGACCCTCTGGATCCCCCACTTGGGTCTCCAAACAGATCTCCTGGCTTCTGACTGCTCAGATTTTCTTGACCCTGGGGTGATCTCCAGATCCAGCCACTCAGAGTCTGGTATGACACTGGACCTAGAAGAGTTGCCAAGGGGTGTGCCCCTGTTTATGCCCTCTCCACCCCCATAATTCATACAAAGAGACACAGGGAAAATGGGCAATGGTTTATTTCAGAAACAAAGGACAAATCCCATAACATATAGAGGATATGGCATCTCCATAGGCAAATGTAGGAAACCCCAGCCATGGGGCTCTGGTAGTTGGTCAACACCAGGCTCTGCCTTGGAGAGAGCAGGGGACATCTGTGCCTGGGGAGGGGCAGTCACTGCAGGATGGCAGGCACTTTTCCATTTCCCATTTCCAGGCGTCTGTGATGCCCCTGTGGCCGAGCACATCCTTGGCTCCTAGGACTTTCTCTTTGCCCAAGTGGTTGCCAATGGATACTCAAATTACGAAATGAAGAAAGTGAGATCTGGGGATTTAAGTAAGCAGGCCCCATGGCTGCTGACTCCAGTACATGCAGCTGCGCTGATGGGGCAATGATTCAGGAAATAGGCACACACATGGCATTCCCAAGGAGGCAGAAATAAAAGATGTTGGCCTGTGCCTATGTGGTATCCCACCCTACGCCAAGCTAGCAGCCCCACTGCCCAATGATACAGTTTAGGATTTTGTTGTTCTCCCTGAACACGACAGCAGCGAGTTCCAGGTTCTGGGATGAAGGGTGCACTGCCACACTCCTCTCCCTGCTGCAGTCATGTCTTTGATCAGTCCCCTGTGGGCAACACAACTGGTAGGGTTTTCCTGTTAGCGTGGCCCTACCCGTTCCTTACTCCTCTTCTCACAAATGCAGAAATGAGTTTCTCCACAGACTCCAGCCTTAGCTCTCCCACCGCGGATATAGGCACAAGCTCTGTCCTGATCATTCTGAAGACCGAGGTCTTGGGTATCAAACCTGGAAGGCAAGTCCACATTTTACAGTTCATGTCCACCTCCCTGAACTCACCACACCAAGACAGGGGGCTGGGGGCTCTCAGCCCTGGTTGTACCTACAGTGGGCGATGCTGAACGACGACCTAAGAGAAGGAAGATCAGGGATTGTTTGTTGCTCAAGGCAAGGACTGGTTGGGTGAGACTAGACTATCGAAGCACAGGATCCCTTCATGCTCATGGCACATTGTACCAGATAGGGGGTACCTCAAATCATATTCTGGCCATCTGCACCCCTTCCTCACCTAATTTTCCCCTTGCCAGAAATTGCTCCTGGAATTAAACATGGTGCTTGCTCTTGTTCGTCTGTCTTCTGTAGCTGACTGTTATTCCCTGAAGGGTCCCCATTCCCATAATGAGTGAGAGAAAAACCTCCATACTTTCATATGCAATCACAGATCACCTGAGTGCCGACGGTATCTATCATATAAACTCATGTATCAAGTGGCTCTTCAGTATACCACCTCCCCCTTCCCACTGTCACATGCTCCCTTGTAATCAACAAAGGCTGTGAATCTTTGAGCAGCCCCAACTGGCTGCTCTTTCCACATTGATGATGGACCTTAGAATGGAGATTTGTTATGGAGAGAGATGTTAGGAAAGTGAGGAGGTGTCATGGCCCTGTTCCCACCCTCTGCCTTTGCACTCACAGACTTCCACAGCCCTCCCACGGCACCGTTTTCTCCAGGGCTTTCAAACTTGAGGTCTGCTTGTGGTGGGTTAGAATGAAAGACTCCTCACACATGTAAAGAGTTAGATTTGATCAGACCACAGCTCAGTAGGAGCATTGGCAAATAGGAGTTTATGAAAGCGTGGGGTTCTTTGGGACCTGCACTGGGGTGTAGTGTCTATTGCAAGGTCAGTCTCTAGCAAAGTTCAAGACCCCATTTGTCTGATGCAGTCTTTAGCCCCCAGCTCCATGATGAATTGCATAGTGGTGTGAATGATGCATGTTGGTGCAGAGGTGAGGACATCCTGGTGACATAGACTTACAAGCCAGAGGAGAGATCTGAGTCATCTGCCCAAACCCACTTCCTGGATCCAGGATCATATGACAGTCCAATCCAGAATGCGTAGTACTGGGAATCATCATCATGAACTTCAAAATAGTGAAATGATTCTTTTTTTATGAAATCCTAAAACAGAGAGAAGTTGAATTGTTTCCACTGTCGGAGAGTGAGAATGCCTGGAGAGCGCTAGCTGGTTCCCGGCAGTTCCCCACACACAGTACTCCTGCAGGCCTCGGTGCAGAGCTCACCCTGGTATGTAATGTTGGGTTCTCACTTCCAGGGTTACAGCCTGCTTGCTCACCTACAACTTACTTCCCAAAACTAAGTGAATTTGGCCTGCTATATTAAATGTTGCAGCCTGAACGTTTTGCTTGTCAGGACATTTCCATTAGCATCTGTGAAGATAGTTAAAGGTGATGGCAAGAGCTGGGTTAAATATATTATCCCAAAATTCACAATGGAAACAGCCCACAATGGGGTCCCAGTCTTTGTTTTGCCAGAGATTACATCGCAGCCTTAAAGCACAATTTCCCCCTTGAGTAGTGGGTTCACCTACCAGCTAAATCAAACCCCTTCACACCTTCTAGCACAGAGGGTGGGCCAACTGAGGAGATGGAGGAAACTAGAGAGCCAGGCCATGGGGCTTTGGTTATTTTATGCTCACAGAGTGTCTAAAGGAAAAAACACAAAGTTTCTCTGAGAAAGGAATCACAATCATGCTGTACATGGGAACCCATCAGTGCAGGCCCTTTTTCTCAGAAGATCCTACATTTTGTTGGAGTCTAAAGTCACTTTAGAAATCAGCCTGAGGGTGCAAAGCTTTGGGATGCTTGTGCTGTTTTGGCCCTCACCCTCACTGGAGATGATTCAGGGTTCAGCACCCTACACACAGTGCAAGACAGATGGTGGGGTCTGCCCAGTCCTTCCAGAAACACAAGGCATGGCTGCTGTAGCCCCCTCTGCTCCTAGGCTAGTTTGCTTGCCTGACAGTGTCATGTTCTTCCCTTCTTATCCTGTACTGCGGGGAATGGCTGTCTGCAGTCCCCTAATTTCTATTGCATGAGTGAGGAGCTCTCCAGCATGTATTGCACTTACCAACCCACCAGCCCTCAGGAACCTCCTGTTGGAAATCCCCAGTTGAGACCATGCCAGAGAAAGCCAAGCCCCTGGACCTGGCTCCTCTTGCTCTATTCGCCCAGATGTTTTATACTGATATAGTATTGCATGCACTCACCAGCTCTTCTTTATTCTCAGTGGTGAGCAGCTGGGCAGTTTGAGAAATGCAGGAGGAATTACACTGTTTCCAAGTTCCTTTTTCAGGAGAAAAGAGATAGGACCTACCCTCGTGGTCACCCCACCGTGCTGGACACTGCTCCCCTGGAACAAACACACACCAAGAATCAGCTTACCCCATCCCTCATCGCTCCTGGCCTGGAGACAGAGGGATTTCATGCCTACCTTGTTCCTTCACCTTCTATCTGGGGACAGGAGCTAGGATCTTATCCCCTGTACTGAGAGGTGGGCAAGAGCCAGGAACAGCAGGAGCAGACTGACAAAAGCTAGCCTGAAAGTCAAATCAAGACAGTAATGGCTTCTGCAGGGTGTGGAAGTGGTTTTTCCTCCCCTGAAAAGTTGTGAGTATTTAAACAATTTTTCAGTCCTGAGTCAATTAAAATGGCCAGGATTTTGCCATTATACAAACTCACAACCTCAATTTATTCTGTGTTTGCTTTGCTCGAAGGGATTTCCACATTTTGAAAGTATTCTGTTTCTATTTTTCCCTTGTTCTAACTTTCTTTTTCCTAGTCCTCCTTAATTTGAAATATAACATCACACACCAAAGGCCCAGGCACCATTCCAACCTGAGGCATCCTGCCACCCCAGGCACGCAGCAAGGCTATGTGGTTCTCACTGGTCTGTCTTTCTAGGCAGCCCAAGGCCCAGCAACTGCTTCTGGCTGCCACTGCTACTGGCCCCAACCCTGTGGTACTAAGGGGAACTTGGGCGCAGTCTGGACCCACCCTGAGCCTGCTGCAGATTCGCCTGGTCATACTGAAGAGCTAGCAGCACCAGCACCAGCAGGGTAAATATGTGCTTGGTGCAGGGGGGAAAACGGCCCTTCCTCCTTGCTGCTGCCCAGCACTTCCTGCAGCAGCTGCCAGAAGCCCTTGCACTGGGGCTGCGTAATGTTGTCAGTGGTGGGGATGCCGCAGGGTGCTTGGGCTCAAGGCTGTTGTGGGGTGGAGGAAGGTTCTGACTGGCCCAGGGGGACGTGCATGGGGGGTGCTCATTCATACCCCACCATACCCACAGACCTTTCACTGCAAACCCCACAACCACATCCTCCCCCACACACAGTCACAAACTCAACTTACACCACCCACCCACAACACTCCCCACATGTACTCCACCCCCCACACACATCCGCGTTCCTCTGGGAGCTCCACTCATTTCTACCTGCACACACCCCACCTCACTTGTGCACTCACCTCTCTATGTAAACCCTGCCCCACACACACCCCCAGTCACCTTTCCCCTCCACACCTCCCAAACACCCCATTACCCACCCATACATCCCCCAAACACTTCCCCACAACCCCCATACCCACCCACCCACATCCACACATATCCCTCCATACCCCCCCTCCACAATATACAAGAGTAAGACTTCATTTTGTGCTATTATACGGATCACCTCTAGATACACAATGCAAACACACACAAACCAGGACAATAATAATTTTTTAAAATAAAATTAAAATATATTATTGTGGATGTTTGATTTTTAGTATATGATTTGTTGTTTTTTTCCAGTTCCAAGATGGCAAATCCACTTCCAAAAAGGAGTACTTTTGGGGAAGCAGAGGGACTTTAGGTGGAAAATGTCAGGGTTTAGGGGGCAGAATTTCAATCCCAAGATGGTGACCAGGGGTGGCACTACTCTTATGACTCTTTATAGCTCTCTGTATTCATAAAGAGGCCCTCCAGCCAAAATAATTGCTCGCCCCTGCTCTAGAGTATATCTCTCTGAGATTGTGAACATGCTGGAGGACAGGCGATGCAAATGAAAAGGATCCAATCTCAACAGATTAGAAAGCTGGGCTGAAGCTAAAAGATGAGGTTCAAAGATGACAAATGCAAGGTGCTACACCTTGGGAGGAATAATCAAAAACACAAATATAAAATGGGTAACACCTGGGTGGATGGTAGCACTATGGAGAAGTATCTGGGAGTCTTGGTAGATCATAGACTCATAGTATGAGTCTGCAGTGTCATGCAGCTTCACAAAAGCCAAATGTGGTTTTGGGATGCATCTCTAGAAGAATTAGGTGCTATAACGATCTTATAGTTTTTAGCAAAGACTTTATATTATTTTCCCTTTTCTGTATAACTGTCTCGCGGCACTTTCACATTTATGTAACCTTGAGGCCTGTGCTGTTATCTAAAGCAAGTGCCTGGTACTGCTTTTTATTGCCTTGCAGTTTTACTGTTAATCTAAACAAGTGCCTGGTACTATGCTCTGCTAGGCAGTAGACCCCACACCTATACTCTATAAATTTTACCTCTTATCTAAAAAGTGTCAGTATTACAGAAACAAAACTTGTGTAGAAAATCTGCCTACTAACTATTATGTAAAAGAAAATTATCCTATCTATGTATTATAGTTAGTGTCATAGAGGCAGTCCAACGAACTTCTATAAAAGAGGCAAAAAAGCAGAAAGCAGCAGAGACGACAACTAGAAAACTCTGTGGGCCTGATCACCCCGCAGACCCTTCTCAGCCTCCCCGCCTGGGCGTATCCCAGCGAAGATAAAGGCCTCAGAAATCCGACAACTGACAACGATTCACCGTGTTACAGTATTGCTTTGTATTTCCCATTCATGAGCCGTTGACCAGTTCTGGGACTAAGGAGCCGGCAGCCGCACCTAGCTTTGGACTAGCTCCACTGTTGGAACGCAAGGGCTGGCTCTGGAACCTCGTGAACCAACGGACACCCTATAGATTAAGAGACACTAACTACTTACTCTAAGTCGTCTACTTGTGCCAACTTGACGAACCTCGAGGACGGCTAAGAGCTACCTCAATTCCGCCCCACAAGCCGCGAGCTCGCACAGCTCCGCAAAGCCCGCAGCTCCCCTAAGCGGTGCCGGAGCCGCTAGCCCGGCATTTCGCCACAGGTGCAAGACATTGGAACTGATGATGTCTTTACTTGGCACTGGTTCAGCATTATGTAGGGTCCTGCATGAGGTTTAGAGCTCCATGTTTTTAAAAGGATGTAGAGAAGTTAAAGAAGGTCCTGAACCCAGCGACAAAGTTGATAAAGAGGTTGGAAAGCAAGTCATATTTGGAGAGGCTGAACTAGCTAGGCATGTTCAGCTTGTGGAAAAGGCATTTAAGAAGAGACATGATAGCAGCCTTCAAATACCTAAAGGGCTACCATAAAGAAGAGGGAAAGCACATTTTCCCTCTCGCTGCAAGAAGGAGGATCAGATCAATGGCTTGAAATAACAGCCAAGTAGATTTAGGTTAAATTTAAGGAACGCTTCTTCAATTAAAAAAGCAAGGCAATGGAATATGCTGCCAGGGGAAGCTGTGGACTCTCAGTCAATGGAGGTGTTCAAGAAACTGTACAGTCACTGGTCATGGGTGATTGAGGCGTAGCAAAGCCTAGGTTTGACTATGGCTACTTCCCCTGCTTCTGGGATTTGAAGACTCCTGCATGGTGCTGGGAGGGAATTTCCCTCCTGCTCTACACCCACACTTTCTATATGAGTTGGGGGGTTTTATACCTTCCCCAGAGGTATTGGCTATTGGCTACAACCAAGGCTGAGCATTTTGATAGGAGTGTCCCAGTGGTCCTCCTTCAACTTAAAGCTGGAGGTTCCTAGCTAAAGGATCTCGTCCCTCCTCTCAGGGTCAGATTGATCACCATATCTGGGATCAGGAAGGAAAGCTGTTACCATCTGTAGCGGGAGGGTGGGAGTTGCTTTCATCTGTAGTCAGGGGCGTATCCCTCTTCCTGGGATCTATTAAGCATGTATTAACAACTTTTAGATGAGCAGGATTTTGACTGCCACCCCCTACTTTATCTGCATCTGGTTAGGGTGTTATACCTATTGGTTGTGTGAGGGTTGAATGCATACTTTTGACAAGGGGCTTGTATAAGATGGTTTGGATAGGATTATTCTGCCACAAGCAGGCTGTTGGACTAAATGACCTAAGGAAGTTGCTTTCCACCCTACTTATCTCTGGTTCTGTCCCTTATTCAAGGTGAACATGTTTCAGAGGGGAGGCAAAGCTGCAGTATAAGGATAGCTTCTGAGATAGGTCTGGGTCTTACCTGAGCATATACCTCCTGCTGTCCCATCAATTACCTGTATCACGAAGCTGTTCCTCTGCTGTTCCTGGAGGGCACAGCATCTGGCTTGGGCAGGACATCAGCAGCTGGCTCATGTCCCCCTTCTTTCGACTGAGCTCAGTGACTAAAATTTCAGAACACCACAACAGTGTTACAGCAGGGCTTCACAGATTTGACATCCTCTGATTGTGTTGACACAAAAGACCTGATTGTACTAATACAATCTACGCTTACTGCTTGTATGAGTTTTCCAATAAAGCATTTTTCCACCTTGGGAAATAGTGGTGATTTTTCAATAGTGAGCCCCCCTGCAGAGGACTTCCATTTTGGGCTGCAACTCTGGCACAACTGCAGTGGAAACCTGCCTGATCTCCTGCTAGCTCATCTTTCCACCTGCCTCTGTGCTCCTACATATGGAAGTTTAAGGGATGGCCCAGACTCTCTGATTCCAGTGGTGGAAGCATTGGGGCAGGGGTCTGGGGGTTTCCCGGCTTTCCAATGGCTTCCTTTATGGGGGAAGCCATAGATCTTCCTTTATGGGAGAAGTCATAAGACTTCTGCAGCTTTCACAATTAAAAAAAACCAGTTCTGCTGAGGAATTTAATTTCTGTCCACCTGTCCAGCTCTGGGCTTCACTTCCTCATTTCAAACAAAACTGTTTCGAAACCACCATATTTTTTTGCAGATGGGAAAATCAGCCCCTGTCCACGACTTCATGGCTCCTCATAATCTACCTGATCCCTTCTAAATTCTTTGTTCCACATGTACTAAGGACTCCCTCTTCTTTTAACGGTCTCGATGTTCCACCAGTCAAGTTACCCATTGTTCTGCAGTTCACCTGTCTGTTAACTGCTCCTCATAATAAAGCTCGTATTTCATAGGCCTGCAGATTGTTTTTGCACTCATTTCAATGAAGTTATATTTGTTTTTGCTTCAATCTTAAACTGAATATACAGCCCCAGGCCCCTAGCATATCAGAACAGCTTCTAGTTTATTCTTAACTGGAGAAAAATGTGTTGTTTTATACGTAATGATGTGCTTCACCACCTCCATCCCCCTTTTCAAAATGTTAGACCTGCTCTTCTCATTGTTTAGGCTGGGAGGCCTGGGAGTGGCTGAAGAGCAGGAAATGAGGTCAGTAAAGAAGCCCCAGAGGGATGATTAGATTATTGATGAATTGGTGGCCTGCCAGAAGCCCTGGGAACAAGGACCAGGCTGTGAGAGCCTGAAAGATGGTGCAGGGGAGCGTACTCAGGATCCCCATTCTGGTTCCCAGGGGGGAAGCATAAACAAGTCATCCAGGGTTTGCTGAACTCTGTAGGTTGAAACAAATAGTACACACGCAGGTATGCCCTGTTCCCTAAACCTAGGGTGACCATTAGGGCTCTGTGAAACACCATCATTTCATTTTGACATGCATTTCACTGTTTCAATGGGACAGGGTTTTGTCTCATTTCGAAGCACTGTCCTGTTTTGTTTAGTCAAATCTGTTTTGCTGTTTTGACAAGTGTCAATGTTGTGCCCATAGACTATAATGGGGAATCATTAAAATGCCTAAAAGTTGTCATTCCTTGCCTGATTTGAATGAAAATTGCAGAGATGGTAGCCCCTTATAAGGGCATAAAGGTTTCCAAGTTTCAAAGAGATAGGAGCAGAGGTTTCTGGGAAACTGCACCTCAAAGTGATCAAACCAAAAGTCCTGATACTTGCTGGCAGCGGCAGCCTTCTGTCATATAGCGCGCAGATCTGGGGGCTCGCACCCCTGAAAGGAGTCCAGCACCACCCCACAACCCCCCCAGGGGTGTGAGCCCCCAGATCTGTGCCCCAATGAGAGGAGTCTCAGCTGCTTGTTCCTCTGGGGCTGGTGTTGGGCATGGTCTGTACCCACCACCGGAGATGATTGCTGCTGCCACAGCCTGAGCCTCCTGTCAGCCAGTGCAGATCTGGGGGCTCACACCCCTGGGAAAGCTGCAGGGCTGTGCTAGACTCTTCCCTGGGTGCAAACCCCCAGACGTGTTCACTGGAGGATGCTACTTGGAACCGGCAGCAGCAGCAATCTTCCCTGGCACTGGGTGCAGGCACAGGTCTGGGGGCTCACACCCCGAGGAGGCTGCCGGGCTGTGCTGGACTCCTGCCAGCGGCGCAAGCTCCCAGATCTGCGCCAGATGACAGGAGTCTCAGGCTGCCACCTGCGACAGGCGCTAGGTGCAGCTGCACCCAGTACCAGGGAAGATTGCTGCTGCTGCCAGTCCCAGGGGGCAGTGTCAGCCTCCTGTCATCCAGCAAGCAGATTCGTGAGCTCACACCGCTGGGAGGAGTCCAGCACAGCCCTGCAGCCCTCCCAGAGGGTGTGGGCTCCCGGATCTGTGCACCGGATGAAGGAGGCTGCCACTGCTGCCACCTGGGACCAGTGCTGAAGCCAAGTAAGCCTGGCTTCAAGCTCAAAATGTTTTGAAACTTACAAAATGTTTCAAGTGCCCTTGTTTCATTTCAAAGCTGTTTGTTTCATTTCTATTTCACTGTTTTGAGCTCAAAGCACATCAAAACAGTGTCAAAACAAAACACTCAGTGAAATTTCACATAGCCTTAGTGACCATATGTCCCATTTTAGCTGGGACCGTCCGATTTCACAGGTTCGTCCTGGTTGGTTGTTGAGAATTTTAATGGGCATCCAGGAAACACAGGGGCACTGGGCACAGTCTTGCCAGGACTTAGCGTGGCACAGAGCACCTTGCAAGCAGGAAGGGCTGGGCATGCATCCCCATCCCTGCCCACTTGCAAGAACAAGCAGGAGCAGAAGAGGGTCAGTTTCCTGGATTTCCTAGATGATATCCCTGTTTCCTAGATTTCCCACACCTCTAGTTTTGGTTAGTTTCTCTCCACTCTCTAAATAGTCCCCCTCTCCTAGAAGTGTGGGCTCTGATCAGTGTGCTCCAGATGAGCCCTCCCCAGTGCTGAATGGAGGAGATGGATCACTTCCTGGAACTTGCATGTGACAGTCTTCTTACCATGTGCACAAACTTTACTATTTTTTTTAATATACTTTTTCCTTCATTACAAATTGTACAGATTATATCCATTTGACATGCAAAATACACCTCATGAAAAGTAGAAATAAGTAGTTATTCATGGACATCTAGTTGTAATTATGAATCCCTTTGGAGGAAAATTGACCTGGCTTCATTCCACCTGTCATATACAAGGCAATGCCCACTCCTTTTTTAAGCACTTTTTTTTCCCTGTAGAAACTATAGAAGTCTATATCCATATTCCAGTCATGTAAACTAACCACGAAAACCCTGTCCTCCCAGTTAGAAGGTAAAAACAACATCAACTCCAACACTAGAAAACTGAACTTCACACAATTTGTAAAGGTGCCAATACATCAACTAAAGCAGTGAGACAGCCTGTCTGCTGTTAATTAACACTGTCTTCCATGCTGCAAGAAAAATATTAATTTAACAAAAACATAATGCCGTTACTGGAAATAACTGAAAATTACCTCATGATAAATTAAAGATAAACAATTCATCTAGGGCATGGAAACCCTGTATGTTGGGGGGAAAAAAAAACCCTGGGCGCACACACATACCTAAGCGACATGTCAGTGATATAGGCAAAATGCAAGCACACATTTATGTTTAAATTTCTATGTGCATGTATATATAGACAAAAACAGACACAAGTGCACATGTAAAAGTCGTCTTATGCCATTCTTGGACTGAAAAAATAAAATATTTAAAGAACAGCATTCTGAAATTGTCTTGTATGTTATATTTAAAAACTTAAAACCAAACTTTTGAATCCAGGGCAAACTGTTTATGTTTGCAACACACAACAGGATTTTTATAACCTAAAATTAAATTCCTGAAGACTGAATGGGTCTAAAGCCTTACAGTCTCATTTGTTTGTTTTTTTTAAATGCTGAAAAAAAGCAGTAAAGGAAAACAGTTAAAATGGGGCTGTGTGAATGTTTCCCAGAATGCAGGAACCACAAGCATAGAAAAAGTCTCGGCTTCATATTTCTGGAGTAATTTTCTGCCACTACATTTGTCACCAGCATAAACTGGTCAACAATGAGGTCCCTCTGATATAGTGGTTATTGTGCAGGGAGCGTGATAAGGACAATGAGGGGCCCTGTTTTGGCCCCTTGAAGCTCAGACGTGAGGAAGGGCTGCCAGGCCTGCTCACAGGGCACTAGTCCCTCACACGTCCTTGCACATTGTAGACTCTAGCTTCTATTATCAAAAGCAGGCACTGCACCAGAGCCCCAAGCGCCAGTACAAAAGGCTGCCAACTTCCTTATCACCTGCTGGTGCAGTTTAATATCAAACTGAGACAAACCAACATTTCTGGATTTAAAAAAAATAGAATGGAATCTCTCCTGTGAAAAAAAGATTGCTATTTTTGCTATTCAGTTTAATTTGGGATGAAAAAGGGATTATTAGTATGTTGTCATGGGTGGGGAAAAAAGGCTTGGTAAAGTGTGGCCAATTCATCAGTGTCAGGGGCAGAGATGGGCCTAGAGCACAGGAGCAAAACCCATTTTATCACCACAGGTTTGGACGCTCTATGAGAGCTCCTATACACCATGACTGTGAGCAGGAATGTGCAGGTCTGAGAGGAATGATGAAATGTCTCCAGCTAACAAGCCTCAAACAGAATAGGCTTTGAGTACATAGAAATTGTGCCAGCAGGGCATGTCAGGCATCTCTCTCTCACAGGCTAGTGCTACTGAGATGGAGACCAGCACCTTGGCTCCCTTCTACCCTACCAGGCATTTTGCAATCAGCTCATCTTGATTTTAACTTCCACACTTCATGCATCTAATTCCCCTAATCAAAGGTGGGGCGTAGGGAAGGCAAGGGAAGCACACAGGGGCCTGTGACCCTGTGTTATCTGGTACCCAAAACATGATGTACTCTGGTGTTAAGTCTCTCTTCTGTTGAGGAGTCATGGTTCAGCCTAAATAGGAAGGCACTTACAAAAGGAAGTCACTGCAAGAACATGTAAACCAAGAGCTTCCACACAACTCATGGTCCAGCTTTGCCTCCTTTATTTGCCAGGTCCCAATTCCTGCTCAACGTTGCATACATCCCACGCAGACATTTAGTATTATAGCGATATAGTGCAGGTAATATAGCGCTGCAGTCCCCTCCCAGAGGCAACAGAAAACACTTCCTTGCCCCTCCAAAACATTGCCAGAACTGCTGTCAGATCTGTTCTAGGTCCTTCACCCTGAACTTACCCAGGTAACCCAAAACTCCTGTTGCTATCAGCAAAACCAGACAGAGAATCCCAAGAATAACTGTAGCATGCTGCCATCTAAGAGGTGGTGCTGAAGTATCTAATAAGAGAAATACAAATAATATGACATAATTAGGCCTATGAGAGGCAGCAAGTATTCACTTTGGATACAGCTGATTTGGAGGGACAGTGATTCGATTTGGTGGTTTGAATCACTGTCCCAATTTGATTTGGCTGATTCAGATTTGGAAATTTGGTGCTGATTCAGAGATTCCGCCATAGACTATAATGGAGAATCATTAAAAGACCTAAAACTTTGTGATTTTTTTGCAGATTCAGATGAAAATAGCATTTGGATGAAAATAGCCCCTTCAGAGGGCAGGAATCCTGCCAAGTTTCAAGGAGATAGGTGCAAGGGTTTTTGTGAAAGTGCACCTCAAACTGTTGAAAGCAAAACTCATATCACTTGTGTGTGTTATGGCAGAGCAGGATGAAAACAGCAGGGATGGTAGCCCCTCATGCAGGCATGAGCCCTACCAGGTTTCAGGCAGAGTGATGCAGGGCTTTCTGTGAAAGTGCACCTCAAGGTTCAAAAGCAAATAAAAAAAGGAAATAGGTGCAGAGCAAGGAGGGTGACTCTCACTCCATCTGCACATGGAGCTTGGGAACCCCAGCAGTGGGAGTTCACCTTCAGAAACACCAGCTGCTCCACCAAACCAGGATCCAACAAGGTGCAGTGGGGTGTCACATCACCAGCAATGCTGAACACCCTCTCACTTGGAACAGCTGGTTGGTAGACAGGACAGGTGTTCCCAGGCAACTGTGGCCAGATCCCACCACATCTGGCTATGAGTTGCCCCATAGGCCAAAAGGTCACAGTGCAGCAGCTCCACATCCTCCATGAGATAGGTAGCCACAGAGGCCTCCACACTATCTGCCGGATGGTGGGGTCTGGTGCCTCTTGACACATTGAAACCATGCCCTTGGCCCACATTGGCAACAGCTGTGCTGGAGGATATTAGCTGGTGGTTGTAGTGCTGGCACAGGAAAGTGGATCCACCTCTTCCATGTCCCCCTGCCTCTGCCCTTCTGTCTCTGTGACTCTATTTACCAGCACCTCCATCCAGTGATCCAGCATCTTGCTGCTGCAGATGCTCCCCTTCACCCTCGGGTTGCACATGCCCACCAGCACATGGACTGTACTGGACTGCAATTGATCCAAGCTTTTTTTGATGCTCTACTTTAGCTACTTAACCAGTGTCTGCACCCCTGGTGAAAGCAGCTTGCCCCAGCCAGGACCATCGATCCCTTGGAACTTCTCCATTTTATTCTCAAGCTCCTTCACTATGGGGAATCACCTGGCTAAGGAGGGCATCACCAGTGCTGAGGCTCTCGATGGCCTTGAGAACCAGCTTGAGGATGACCAAGATCTAGGAGATGGTATCCCACTCCATTTTTTTAAGGGGACTGCTGATCCAAAACTCCCCAAGAAAGGCCAGGTCATGGATGGCCTTTTGTTGCTCCACCAGCCTGTCCAGAATCAGGTATGGGGAGTTCCACCAAGTCTCTTCAGACAGCATGATTTTGAACTGTGGGATGCTTAGCTCTGCCAGTTTGTCCCGCAGCATGTTGCCCCCTTGAAGCTCTGGTGGAAGTAGCCTGTCACCTTCCTGCATTTTGAAATGAGCTGGCTGATAGTGACGACACTGTCACCGGGAGCCCTATTCCCTTACAAGTTGTCCCTCACTACAAGGTGGAACTTCTGTGCCACACAGCAGATGCCAACAAAGTTGGCATCATGCACTGCCTTGACCATATTGGCTCCATTGTCAGTGACCATGAACCCATGGGTGAGCTCACCCTGCCCAACAAGCCACTCCTGTACCATGTCTTTCATGGCTATCATAATCTCCTTTGCTGTGTGGGACTCATCCATCACCTCCACTTAAAGGGGAGCCCACTAACACCCTGACTGATTGCACCAGTGCCCTGTGAGGGAGAGGTAGAAATGATCTCCATCCCAGTTGCTTCAGATGTCTGAGGTGAAGTGCAAGTCTTGTGCAGCTTCTCCCTCAAGTACTCCCTGAGTGCCTTATACAGGGAGGGCACCACTGTCCTGATAAAGGTGCAGGCGCTTGGTATGATTCGGCCACGAGTGCCATGAGCTGCGTGAACCCTGGATGCTCAGCTAAGGAGAAGGGCTGACCATCATGAGCAAGCATCTCCCAAATGCTCTGGGTGACCTCGCTTGCCTTCAGAGTATGTCCCACTTTGTTTCCTCTTTTCCCCCACTGGTCCAGGGTGGCATGCCTCTCCTTCTTGGGGACAGGGGCTTTGGAGCAAAAGGAGGACTTCTTTTGGGGCATGCTTCCACTGGTGCCAGGCTGAGCAGGAAGAAAGGCAAAGGGGTGCTGCCTCCCGAGATTCAGCAGCATCACTGTGGGGGAAAAAGTGTTTCACCTCCTTGCACTTTGTGATCTGCCTTCACCAGTGCTGAAAGATAGCAAACCTAGGACCATCTCCCACCTCAAAATGATCCCACGCTACACTACCCACCTGCTTCTGGGTTGAGGATGGGGATCCTGCCTTATCCCCCTCCTCAGCAGGCAGAGCCACAGCAACAGAAGCTGAGTCACCCATCCTCAAAACCTCCTCTGAGGTGCCTTCTTGAGAAGGAGACCTCCCTCTAAGGGAACATTGAGAGGTATGGGGCACAAACTCAGATTCCCCCTCTTTCCCCAGAATTTCCTTCACTATGGCCCTAAGTTCCTCTGCTTACATATGCAGCTCCTGATTTGGTACTGGAAGCCTTATGCTGGGAACTGAAATTGAGGTGGAGAATGTCATGGTTAGTGACGTTGCAAGGGGTGATGCAGGTAGTGCTATCACATCCTTGTTCCCACTAGCAGCAGAAGCCTCATCACTGCCAGCAAAGAGGGTGCGTATATATTTCGAACAGGGGGAACTTACACTTCTCCCTCTGCCCCCTCTCCAACCAGAAGACCTAGTACCTGTCTTTCCAGCGCTCTTCGTAATGTTTGGTGTCCTGCAAAATGTGCGTTTGTGTCTAATATTGTTGTACTTTTCTTCACAGTGATGACACACTGTTAGGGAAAACACAGATTTCTTTTTGTGGGGGGAAAGAGTCGAGATAGACTAACAAGAACAAAGAAGAGGATTTGGGGGGAAGAATCAGTTGAAAGGATTGGATAAGGATAACAGTAGGGATTGTAGGCAAGGGTAAATAGGAAAGGATTGGAGTAACAGAGAGTTTCATTGGGGCCAGTCTACCAATGGCCCACCCACCTATTTCTATGGGCAACCACCTGCCTCCTCTCCTGCAATGCTTTGATTATATACTATTATGATGTTTATTAGGTGGGAAGCTGACCATTTCTTGCTCTGATGCCAGGGGGCACTATCTGCGGCTCTGTTCCTCCCCTACACTGCAGCCCAAGCCTTGCTGATGCCATCCACAGTTGTTGATGTCACTGGCCCCACACTGGGTCCCAGAATCCTCCATCTGGACCCCAACCAGATTCCTCCATACAGGCTGCCTGCTCTGCCTTCATTTGGGGCTGCCTAGATCCCTGAACTGTTTCCCCTCTTGGGCATGGTCCCCCCAAGACCTTTGGCCACACAGGCCCTAGCATCACCTGCAAGGCCAGTCAGAAACCCCAGTCCCTCAGCTCTGGGCATCCCTCACAGTGGGCCCCTGGCCCTTTTGAGCATTCTGGTCCTGGCCTCAGCATTGACCAGTCAAGGGTATTCCAAGTCAGGATTCTGAGTCTATAGCCCACTCTCTAACCTGGGTCCATCTTCTTGACCCTACTGTGGGGTAACCCACTCAGTTGCGCTAGTTGGGGTTATTAACACACCCCAACCCAATTTTCACCAGGGTGGTAACTGGCCTGGTATTCCCTTGGGGCTTCTGCACCCCTGGGACCCCGCCAGGCCACCCACTCCCAGCAGGGTGCAGTTTTGTTCATACCCAGGACCACAGGTCTCCAAACCATGCCCTTAAGCTCCTGCTCTTACCTCCAGGATGCTGCATATAGCCAGGCAGTGTTTCTACCTGTCCTACCAGGAGCAAACTGCTCCGTTTATATAGGCAGACAGAGATCTAAAATGGCCACCGCAATCAAGCACCTGTGGGCTGCTTGGCTCAACCCTTAAAGTGGCAAGCACCAAGAGTGCCCTGCCGCAATTGGATACAACTTACAAGAAGAGAGACTAGCTAGCAAGAGACTAGTTAGCAAGCCAGAGCCTTTCAGACACTGCTGCTCCAAGAGAGAAACAGCTCACAAAAGGCACAGATCACTTCACAGACAGGTTTATATTCTGTTTCTACACTCCGCCCCCCAGCACTGTGATTGGAAGGGAACTCAGAGAAAGATCACAGTCACTGGCTAGCTACAGATGTCAATATCAGAGCAGTCGTTGCTGCCCCGCTCAGAGTGCCATGTAGCCACCACAGAACAGCTGATATGCAATGAAGCCCTGTGACATTTCACCCTGCGGTAAGTTCTTCATACATCTGTACCCTAGTGTTGCCACACATAGGTATAAGCCTCTTGGGACAGAGACTGTTTCTGTGTTCTGTGTTTGTACATAGCTAATCACACTAATGAGGTTCTGGTCCATAACTAAAATGCCTAGCTACTAAAACAATATGAGTGATAAATTCAAATACTAATAACAGGAAAAGGACAACTGATATAAAAAGTGACAGGTTGTATCAATTAAGCTGCGGAAGTATTTTCCAATGAACACTTTATATGGTAAATGTTGCCATGTAGCACAATTAGAGATGCAGCTAGCAAGGGATGTGAAGGATAACAAGAGTTCTTACAAGTATGTCAGTAGCAAGAGGAGGGTCAGGGAAAGTGTAGGTCCCTTACTGAATGGGGGAGGCAACTTTGTGATAGAGCAGGGGTGTCCAACCTTTTTGAATGTGGGGCCAGATCATGAACTTTTTATCACCCAGTGGGCCAGCAAGCCATATTCAAAGACCTCACAGGAAGTGGTATCACATCAGGAAATGATGTCACGTGACCTTTGACACCAATGAAGTTGCAGGAAGTGACAATGAAATGGGTCTAACCAGTTCAAAACTCTCCCTCTTTAGCATCCTCCCTCTATAGTTGTTGGGACAGGATACTGAGCTAGATGAACCATGGGGTTGACCAAGCATGGCAGTTTTTATGCTCTTATGTTCAGAAGCTCTTATATTCTTTGGCTGAGCTTCCAAACTATGGCTGAGATTTGCAAAAAGGGGTAGACAGGCATGTCACAAAGTTGTTATAAAAGATTTGGAGCCCTCTAAATCCCATTCACTTTAATGGAAGTTGGCCTTTTGACTCAGCTTTGAAAATCTCAGCCCAAGGTGCCAACCAAATAAGTCAAAATATATTTTGCATTTCTATGCAGTGAATCTCTGTGGGGCTCTCCAAGCACTTTAGAAACATTAAATGAACCTCAGGATATCCCTACTTTTCAGAAGAAATGTGGTGGTGCGGACATTCTGGGAACATCTCTCACTCTGTGTGTGTGATCTGCTTCTACTGTCCTTGGACCACCCTAGAAGGGAACCCACTGCCTCATTTCCAGTTCAGAGCAGGTAAAGTGTAAGTGGGTAGGAAGGGCTTATTTTTTGGCAGCAGGTTTGAGTGGTTTGAAGCTAGTGAAGATGTACCCACAATTAGCCACTGACCTGAGTGGGAACAGTTGTCCTCACTTATGTCTCTAAGGCCCTACGCTGTCTCTGCCTACATGTTGCTCTCATGTCCTCTTGCTTTCTTAAATCTCATGAGAATAGAGGATTCCCATCATGCCTTCTGGACTGCCATCACCAGATAGCTGTCCTGGTTCTAAGGTTGTGCTTCTGACTCTCTCATGGCCTCTTTTAGGGTACACACTTAGAACTCTGGCTTTCCTTCCCGCCCTTTTTGCTGAATTGTGATTATTCCCATGGGGCATGAATGTAGTTCAGTGGCTATGATTCTGCTTTCTCATACAGAGGCAATGACTCTCACAAAGTATGGCATATTTTAGTAGGATAAAAACATTTTGAAGGCCACACAGAAAGCAATAAGCAGTCTTTACTCACATGAGCTTACCAAGTATCAACCACCTGTTACTTGGGTTCCTGGCAGGTTCAGACACAAGTTTATTGCCATGTTTTTCCAGAGTGAGTCTCTGTGCCATAGCCTACATCAGGTCTCAGATCTAGGGAGCCTGACCCCTCCCCAGCCACAGGCTTGTCACATTATACCAATCCGCTGGCCAGTGCAGATCCGGCTGGGCTCCTCCCATCCCCAGTAGCATGTGAGAAGCCAGCTTCAGCTGCATGCCACTTTTCCTGGCCGGTGCTGACATGGCTGGGTCCGTCCCATCCGGAGCAGCATGTGGCTGAAACCGGGTTCCCACAAGCTGCTGGGGATGGGAGGAACCCGGCCGGAGCGGCAGTGGCTGAGCTGTATTTTCCCCTGCCTGCACTGGTCAGTCCTGAGCGGCACATGGCTCAGCCACCACTTCTGCTGGGCGCTGCCGACCCAGCCGGGTTCCTCCCGTCCCCAGCAACATGTGGGAATCTGGTTTCAGCTGTGTGCTGCTCCGGATATGACAGACCTGCCCGGGTCAGCACCAGCCAGCAGAAGCAGCGGCAGAGCCATGTGCTGCTCAGGACTGACCAGCTCAGGTAGGGGAAAGTGCAGCTGAGCCCCTGCTGCTCTGGCTGGGCTCATCCTGTCCCCAGCAACACATGGCTGCTCCTCTTCCCACATGCACTGCATCAGCAAATGTCAAGCTGACGTGGTGTGTGTGGGAACCTTGTCCCTTCCCCAGCCCTTCTGCAGCCATTAGGAAGCTACTGAGGGTCTGGGGGAGGGACAAGGGGTGGAAATGAAAGTAAACTGTGTTTGCTTTAATTTCTCATCGTAGCACCGTGGGCCTCGGAAAATGGCTTGGCGGGCCTCATGTTGGACAAGCCTGTGATAGAGGGTGCAGAAAAGGCTGAAGTGCTCAATGCTTTTTTGCCTCAGTCTTCACAGGCAAGGTCAGCTCCCAGATTACTGCACTAGGCAACACCATTTGGGGAGGAGGTGAGCAGCTAACACTGGTGAAAGATGAGGTTAGGGTTTATTTAGAAAAGCTGGACGCGTACAAGTCGATGGGGCTGGGTGGAATGCACCCAAGGGTGCTGATGGAGTTGGCTGATGTGACTGCAGAGCCACCTGCCATCATCTTTGGAAACTCATGGTGATCAGGAGAGGTCCAGATGATTGGAAAAGGGCAAACATAAACCAATCATCCTTGCCTCAATCCATGGAAAAATCATGGGGCAGATCCTCAAGGAATCCATTTCTTAGCACTTGGAGGAGAAGGTGGTGACTGGGAACAGTCAGCATGGATTCACCAAGGGCAAATCATGCCTGACCAACCTGATTGCCTTCTATGATGAGGTGACTTCCTCTGCGGATGCAGGGAGACCGATGGATGTGGTGTACCTTGATTTTAGCAAGGCTTTTGATATGGTCTCCAACAACATTCTCACAGGGAAGCTAAGGAAGTACAGGATGGATGAATGAACTGTAAGGTGGAAAGAAAACTGTCTGGAGCATCAGACTCAGAGGGTAATAATCAATGGCTTGGTTTCTAGTTGGCAGCTGGTATCAAGTGGAGTGCCCCAGGGGCCATTTTTGTTCAATGTCTTCATCAGAAACTGGGAAAATGGCACAGAGTGCACCCTCAGCAAGCTTGCACATGACACCAAGCTGTGGGGCTGGAGGGTAGGGCTAGGATTCAGAGTGATCTATACAGATTGGAGGATTGGGCCTAAAGAAATCTCATGAGGTCCAATAAAAAGGGCAAAGTCCTACACTGAGGAGAGAACACTGTCACACACTGGTACAGGCTGGGGTCTGACTGGCTAAGCACCAGCTCTTCAGAAAAGGACTGATGGGTTACAGTGGGTTACAGAAGGCAGACATAATTACCTTTATTTCTTCTTGATGGGCTTGGACTGCCCCCAGCATCTCTGCCGTCTGCTCGCTGAAATCTTCTGCCTGTCTGCTGCTCAGCCTGGTTCTGAAACTTCAGCTCAGAGTAAGTTGCCATTTCCTTCTGTCTCACTGGTGAGGAAATGGGAACAGAGTTGAGACTTGGTTTGCAGACCCAATAGCACAGTGTGGGAGGGGACAAGGTGAGTATTGCAGGAGGAGCCCAGAGTATCTATTATGCTGTGCTAGAAGATAAGAACTGGGGGGAAAGCTCCTACTTGTTCTATGTGGGATGACCACTGTGGTCTCTCCCACCCCACGGATGCTATGGTTCTCTAAATCAGGTCCTGATAATCTAATATAAAACTGACTACGCATCCTTAGGAAAGCTTGCTGCACAGCCTTTGATGAAAGCACCCTAAGAAAGCAGAGCTTATCATTAAGCACACTAACATATCAGTTTTACTGATTCCAATGACCTTGTACACAACAGATTCTTGTGGTCTGTTTAATCAGAAGCTTGAGAGCAGCAAGATACCTACTTTAGAAGGGCTGAGCTATGGTGAAAACCTGCTATGTACTGCTGAGGAAAGGAGAGTGGAGTTGATAGAGGGAACTTGCCAAAGATCTGTAAATCAAAAGATCTCTAAGCTTTCAGAGATCTTTCAAAAACCTTCAAAAACATGTACTTTGAAGGATAATTGTGGCAAAAGGAAATCTCATCCCCTGCTCATCATTATGGTACTATTTTTCCATGAGAGAAGAGTGGTTGATGTCACATTCAAAGGAACAAGCACAGAAACTTCATGCACCATGAGGAAAGAAAGCATAGTAGTTTGCATTCGATATATGACTTCTTGGGCATGAATCCAAGCAAAGAGAAGAAAGCACAAATTGGTGACATGGGTCTGAAAGGCAGCATAGCTGAAGATTCAGAGCATCTTAAGCATCTTCAAGAAGGACCTTGGAAAAATGGAGCAGCTAAGGCTTCTCTTTCTTTGTCAGCAGTCTTTAGTTAGAGACGGTTAATTTCCACCAAAACTTTTGGAGTTTTCTACCAGTCCCCAAATTAACCAGTGCTGTTATTTTTCTACAATGGTGCTTGATCCCATACAGTACCTTTGTTTCCATGTTTCTGATGTTTAGAAGGATCAAATTTGACAGTTGAGTAGGTTATCACTGGCTCACTCATGTCTGATGGTGCTACATAGACAGAAATGATAAACAGGCTTTAGGAAGCTGAGTCAGTTGGCTCTCATTCAATGGAAGTCGATGGCTTTGTAAGGTATCCTCATGCACTTTGATAACCATAGGAAGGACCTATGCTGCTGAGCTTTCTAACATGCTACATTCTGTAATCACATTACAGAAGTCACGTTCAAAGGAGGTTAAGGTTACAAAACCACTCCGAAGTTAGTATACAAAGAATTAAGCTTGTCTTTACAACTTGAATTCACCTCGTGTGCAAATGTATTATTTATGAGGCAATATGCAATTGCATTATCCTGTGCTTCCCACCCCCAACCAAGAGAGCCCTGCCTCAACCAATGCACAGGATATACAGTTCAGTTCATAAAGAAGCGTTCACACATTTCATTGTATAGTCAATGCAATTAATGAGTGGCTAACTGCTGCACAGTCTTGGGACTCTGTCTTGAGTATAGAATTAGTTTCCCCATGGGCTTTCCTATGAGGTTCCAGTTGTAGTGTCTTAGCTCAGGTCCCAAAGGCTACTTGAAATATTTCAGAGAGGTCCCTCAAGATACTTTTTAGGTGCTTTATAGACCTCAGTGCTTCACACACCTTTGTATTTTACAGACATTAGTGCATTTATCAGCACAACCCCCATATATTTCATACATTCCCTATATAGGGAACTGTGATGCAGAGATTAAAACGAGAGCTAGACAAACCATAAAGTAATTCGACATGAGCAGTCCGAGGCAGCTGGGCTCTAGCTTCACAGAGCCATTTTCTTTTTATAGCACTTGGTGGATTCAAAGCCTCTTTCCTGCTCACCTCAATTGTAGCTCTGAGTGCTGATGACTTCTGCAAATCAGACCACGGTGTCTCAAGTCCCACAATAAAACTATGAGAAACAGGCAGTAAGTGGTCCAAAAGAAAATAAAGGTCTGGTTTTTGACATGTCCAGCATCATGCATAAACTCTGCCAAAAGCTGGGATTGAATCAATTTTTTCCAGGCTTTATTCCACAGAACTTGAGAGGCTCTGCCTCATTCATTCCCCATCTTTCGTATTTGCAACAAATAAGGTAGGATCATTTGGAGAAGCAGCCTCCTTTCCAATGGGCCTGAAACCTCCCGAGCAGCACCATACCTAGACTCCTGGTGGCCCTAGGCGAAATGTTGGTATTGCCCCCCCCCCCGCCCCCCACACCACCAACAGAGATGTTGATAATAATAATAATTATTTCCACCATTTTCAGGCCGCCT
Organism: Crocodylus siamensis; assembly: GCF_052110815.1. NCBI lineage: Eukaryota > Metazoa > Chordata > Crocodylia > Crocodylidae > Crocodylus > Crocodylus siamensis. The sequence goes on along the minus strand of NC_143395.1, from coordinate 200,223,628 downwards.
TTTTGCGTGGGTCCACGGCGACCGCCCAGTTCGCCCATGTCTGTGTCTGGCCCTGCTCCCGAGGACTTATCTTCTCTTCCCCTTCATCCCTGCCCTGAACTCACCAGCACTCCCCATTTCCCCCTAAATAGTCTAGTCAAGCTGGTTCCTCCTTCTTCACCTCCCAGTTCCCGAGGGGTGAGCTCAGAGGATGCTCTGAGCATACCAATGCTAATTAAATGCTCCTTGTTCACAGTTTCTGTGCCAGACACTATAGTGCAGCAGCAGCTGAGAGGTACAACATGCACAGAAAGCTTTGTTCAGACTTTGCAGCCACTGGGATGGAGCGCGCACTGTTCTTCAGCAAGGAAGGTGCCTGTGCAGCCTGGTGAGGCCAGGGGCTGGAGCGCGCACACTGCAGAGGGAACCTGGAGAGAACGGAGCTGCTGAGCCTCAAAGAGGCGCATAGCTGTAAATCAGCAGCGCTCCAGCAGAGCCCTTGGATCTCTAATGTCAGCACAGGATCTGGCCCATGATGCTCCACGAAAAATGGAAGAATCTAAGTCTTCTTCCCCCTTTAACAATTCAAACTCCATTCACATTTTTCCACCTCCCAAGTTGCATCTCAGCTCTGTGAGTGGGCACCTCACCCCACCCTCTCCCTGTGGGGTCAGTGAAGCACTCACAGTGTGTGATCTCTCTCCTTGCCAGAAGACAGCCAGTAACTACTACTCAGTGACAACTTCTGCCAGCTCAGTCCAACTCCAAGCTTCCTCCTCCCTGCTCCTGAAAAACCTTTCCACGTTCCTTGCATTCAATGCAGACATGCTGACAAGCTTTTTCCCTTGGTACCAAGAACACACTCCTTCACTACTCTGTATTTTCCCAAATCAACCATGTTTCTTTTTTGAGCAGCACAGTCCTCTAATGTAGAAGGTGTTACCTAGAGCAACTGTCTGTCAGATCAAATGCCCTCCCCAAATCCAAAGCATTCGAGCCTGGTACCTTTACTGGGTCTCCGCAGTTCGCAAGAAGAGGACGCAGGTGTCCTGAACTGGCCCACAAAGAGGTGCATCTGTTCTGCTCTTGTCTATGAATCCCCGTGGGAGGGGAGAGGACCCTGGTGATTGGCTGGATGGTAACCCCACAGGAAATGCTGTCTGTGCTTATTTGAGATTCTGACCCTTCCTAGACCCTTTATACAACGGGGCTTTTTTCTTCTACAGTGTCAGTAAGTTTTCAGACTGAAGGGTGCACTTCAAAGACTGAGTGAGGATGCCACAGTGCTGTGACTGCTGAGCAGAGGTAATAGCTCAGAGCTGGTGTCCGCACCCTTATTATCATCATTGGTTGATGCTGTTCAAGCTGCTTAGCTGCTTCATTTGCTCTTTGAGGCCCCAATCCAATAAACAGCTTAAACAGATGCTCACCTGTAAAACTCTGGGGGCTGCTCTGTGCCTCCTGCTCAGCCTGTGCTCAGTCCGTGCTTGGCCCCATGAGAACACACTGCCTAACGCAGCACTGAGCAGTGTCAGCCTGGGCTCTGTGCAGGGATGAGACTGTTGGCTCCTGTGGTGGGGCAGGGGGTGCACCTGCACCGCACACATGGCCCACGGCTCGGGGACTTGCCCATTCATGTCCTGCCTTGCTGCAGTCTGCACTTCTGGATCCTGAGCACTCTCCCAGGGCAGTGTGTGCTGCAGTGCTCAGGGCCCTGGATACACAAGACATTTGTGTTGCTATAATTGCTTCTTACACCCATGTCAATGCGTTCTTTGATCCATGGATGTTCCCTAGCATTCAGGAGTGGTGATGGACCTGTAGTGCCTGCAAGATGAAGAGCTGTGTAGATAGGCACCTGAGGAAAGCCAACAGGCTACAGAGCCACTGCACACCATGGTTAAGAAATACGTAGGAACCTCTTGGACCCCACAGGTTCAGCACTGTGTTGTAGCAAGAGTGGCCGCACTCTGAAACATCTTCTGATTGTTACAAGATGCAATGAGAGGAGAACTTGACAACCCGATCTGTGCATGAACACCGTGACTTAGGTAAGTAGCCTTTCACCTGCAGATTAGCTATTAGTCGCTCCCACGCAGCAAGACAAAATGAGAAGAGACTCCCCTCAGTTCCTTTCCCCACCAGCTGTGCCAAAACATTTCTCCCTGCAGCATCTAAGAGCTTGCTGGATTGCCTGGGTGCTACTGTATGGTCTTCCAGCATATATTGTAGTCAATAAAATCAGAAGTCTCTGTCATTTGTAAACAGCATTTCATTATTTAAAAATGCCTCATCCACCTCCTTCTCCTGACTAGGAAGTCTTCCATAACACTTCCAATGCTGTCACTCTTTTGTGTTCTCCCATTTTACATTTAGACACAGACTTTCAACAGATCGATGGCTCAGCTACTGTAGGACTGTGGGACAGGTGTGAACACAATGAAATCTAGTCAAGTAGCCACGGAGAGAATTTGTCACTGGGCTCTTGCTAGTCTGTGCCTCGAGTCCCTCTCCAATTTCTAAATAAAACACCTTGGCTAATTTGCTGTCTGTTAAAGTGCAATTAGGCACTTCAGAATATGCAGATGTACTAAAATCACAAAGGAATTAGCTGCCAATACTTAGTCAGCCTGATAGGCTCCGGGATAGTCATTCAAGGGGTGTCTTCAAACCAGCTGATGCTTGCTAAGTGTTGAGCACTCCTCAGCTTTCCTGCCCTCAAGCCCCTAGAGACGATCGACTGCTCTATTCTAGAGACTTAGTTTCTCTTTTGACAATGAGCATGTGGAAATGGGCAAAGCACAAAACTTGTCGTGCTTATTTTGGTCCATCCTAATGGGGCAGTTCCTACACAGAGAGCAGCACTATGACTTTTGGTAAAAAGATACTTGATGGAAAGCAGTTTGGGCTGTATATTGTGTTGTTGGGCTTTTTAGGGGGCTTTGGGGTTTTTTTTGTGGGCAAGGCATCCCCTGTGTTTTGGCCATTTGCTCAGCACATGGCAAGCTGGGGCCTGTATCTGGGGGCAAGAAGTAAAACCCTCCATCCTCACTGACCAAGGGAAGCAGAGGATTCTTCAGGCCGATTTTTTGGGAGAGAAACTGAAATGTGGCGCTCCCTGACTGGACAAGGCCAGGGTGATGTCATGCAGGGGATATAAGGTTAGCTAGACAGGTTTTGGGGAGGCGAAGCTGCCAGGGGCTGCTGAAGAGTGAAGTTTCCCTCAAGGGAGAAGGAGTTTGCACATAGCAAAAAGGGAAGTTCAGGTAGAAGGGAAAGAGAGAGGGAGAATTGTCCCAATGTCTGGGAGCTGCTCTCTCCTTTTCTTCCCTCTTTTTCTTTTGAGGTTTTAAAGGACCAATTCTGGGGAAAAGAGTATTGGTTCCTTAGGCTGGCCATGAGTTAGGCCTGGTGGTTTAAACAGGCTTAAAACCTGGGAGTTTCTAATCCTGCCAGTTTTGGACCAAGGTTGAGATTTGCAACGCTCTGCTCCCAGCTGTATGGTTGGGCCAGCTGGAACCGTTAATCAAGCTGGCTCCTTCTGGGGTTTTTCCTGCAGTTTGGTTTCAGCAGGCCACATAATCCAGCCCAGAAGCTCTGGGGTGCATGCATGCTGTCTGGAGCTGCACTCAGTCCCCACACACACCTGCAGCCTCTCCATGGGAGCAAAGATTGGTACGCTGCCATTCCTCCAAGAGCAACAAGGAGCTCCTTGCACCACTGAAAGACCCACGTCTCTGGCAGCTTCCCCTAGCACAGTGCAACCAAAAAATATGTCTTGCAGTTAGCAGTGTTTTAAATTGCATTTGGTGTTTTTCCCTGTTTTCTAGTAATTCATTTAGTGTTTCCCAGGTGGTCTGGGTTGGGGCTCAAGCCAAGGAAAAATATATTTAGTACCCCAAAAATTGAACCAGGCCCTTGTTGTTGCTGCCCACTGCCCGACAGAAGGGTTAGATTATAATATCAAGCAGTTGCCATGTTGCTTTAATAAAATTATCCTTTCAATAAAAAGGGAAAAAAGTCACATTTGTATTAGCAAGACCTGAAAATTTGGTGAACATTAATTGTTGAACAAATGCATTGGGGTTTTGCCAAACTCCATGTTGAAAACAAATTACCGCATGTACCTGTGCCTGTGCATGCAACATTACGTGCACAAACACATCTATCTGGATGACTATATAAAAAACCATAAACTTATAGAGAAGTCAGGCTGAAAGGGATCTCCAGAGGTCTTCTAGTCCAACCCCTTGCCTCAGGCAAGATCATCCTTATCCAAGCCATCCCATAGAAATCCATAATCTAAACTGCTTTGTAAAACTATCGTTAACCCTGACTCAACACAAACCTAACACCCTAACCTACCAAAGGTAAAATAGGGTAACCATGGCAGACAAAGTCCTGCTTCTGTGAAATGTTGTCAATATACATACAATATACACTCATGGATAGAGTAGCATGCCCCATTGCTACAGGGGAAGGCAAATCTCCCCACAGTACGTACTAACTGGACCAAGGGATAAAATTCCTTCCTGACCCCAACTATGGTGATCAGCCTGATCCTGAATGGAGCAACAAGACTGTTGCTTTTTGTGTAACACAATGACTCTTCTTAGCTGAATTTCACCGAGATTCTTGTAAGGGTCTTGTGGGGTACTCAACAGTATTGGCAGTCTTCTCAAGATAAACCCAAAAATTTCAAATAGAAAAACAGAGTGTCAAAACCATTATGACTTTTGGGAGCCTGCGCCTGAGAAAGGGACAGTAGAGACAAATTCCTGGGTGAAATCCAAGATGAAAAGGCTGTGAATGTAAAATTCAATCTGTAAAAATGAGTATACAGATACAGAAGCCTCTAACAGGTAATATTGGATGGGTCCTTGCTCCATGACTGGGCTGTAGGGATGAGCTGCCCTGTCTCTGTCCCATATATTAACTGTGCCCAGCAGATTGAGATATCAGGAGGGACACCATGTGACTAATATCCAACCCTGTCAGTGGAGGAAGTGACTTTTCCTCCTGGATCACATGTGCAAAGTCTCAGCAGGCGCATCTAGGTGAGACGCTACGGGGCAGTACCAGCAAGCTACTGTGCAGTAGCAGCTTAAAATAACTGTGTTGTGGCAGGACTTTGCGGTAACACTGGTTACTGCATAGTCATTTAGTACTTGGTTACTAAATGACTACACAGTAGCAACTGCTGAGTTGGCTGCTCCTGCAGATGATGACAGCAGGAGCTCCCTCTGCCCTGCTGAGCTACTACACAGCACATGGGATCAAAGCTGCCCCCATACATGAAGACATGGTCCTGCTGTTTGTTTCTTAACATGCATTTCCCTACCCACAATGGGCTGACCAGGGTGATGCAGGCCACAGGCCACTGATGGTATTTGCAGAGGGTGCCTGACAAGTCTCCCAATGCACATTGCAGTGGCTCTCAGGACTGAGGACCCTCCATGGGTCCCTTCAGGGCATAGACCTCCCTTGCCCCTGATTGGAGTCACAAAGGTGTTCACATCCATTCCTGACACTGTCTCCCCTCTACATATGCAGTTCTGGGTGCAGCTGGGGCACTTCACTTCAAGACAGATGTGGATAGCATCCAGCAGATAGGAACACAAATGTTTAGAGGGCTATAAAATATGACCTGGGTGAAAAAGGTGGAAGAACTGGAATTATTTATTCTCAGGAAGTACAGACAGTGGAGGCTGGATTTGTTACAGTCTTGAGATACTTGACGATGGATATAAATAGAAAGGCAATAGACTACTCTCTGTGGCTGTAGAAGAAGGGACAAGAAGTAACCAACATACATTTCAACTAGGGACAGTTACACTGGGTATTAGGAAGAAGTCTAGGAATAATTCAGCACTAGAACAGAGGAGAACATTAGAAGAGAGCTTGTGGGATCTTCATCCCTGAGAGTTTCCCCAAGAAGGTGGGACGGACACTTTCCTGCAGTGGCTTAGAGAGGGATGCCCATACTTTAGGTAGGGGTGTTGATGAGATGACATCCACCCATACTTTTATTTGATACCAGGAGTTCATTTCTACAGCCTCACACTCCCGTCTGTTGCAGCAGTCTGCCGGGTCAGCCTCTGCTGTGCCATGTGCTTGGTGGGTTGTTCCATTTTCTTTGTTCCTGACGATTCCTTCTGCTTCTCACAAATACAGAACCAAGTTTCTGCACAGCCTCCAGGCTTAGTTACCCCACCTTGGACATACACGCAGGCTCCACCCTGATAACTTGGATGACTGGGGTCTGGGAGATCAAATCTGAAATGGAAAGTCACAGATTATAGATCAACATTGTGGTCAACATGTCTGGCCCAATTTTCACTGGACAAAGACTCTGACCTTCCAAAAATTGCTCCTGAAATCAAACCTGGAGAATGTTTTTTCTCCTTCACCTTCTATTACCAAAGCATGTTCCCGGAGGCATCTCCATTCCCAAGGTAGATGAGAAAAATATCCCTATGTTCACCTACAGAATTCCCATATCACGTGAGGGCAGATGGTAATTAATTCATCCATGAGATAGATTAATGCACAATATGGTTCCTCAGTCTATCATGCCCCTGTGACTTGTCAACCTCTCCTGCTCCCTGTAATCCATCTGCCAAGGTCGTGATCTAACACTTGAGCAATCTCAAAGATCTGTCCTTTATTATGGTATTTCTTATAGTCACCAAGAGAAATGAGGATGGATAATATAATGGATCTTTTTTAGGGAGTGAAAAGCTACTTCAATATAGTGAGGAGAAATCATGACTCTTCCAGCCAGTGATTTTGGAGGCATGGGCTAAATTAGTCCCCTGTCTTTACAGGGAAGCATCAATGATGCGGTACACCGCTGAAGATGTCCAGTAACACTTACACATTTCCTGGAACACACAGCCTGGGTACCACTCCTGAGTGATGGATGAGGCCTTTATGTAATACAGATTAAGCTAAGCAGCTCATCCCTACCCTACAGGCAAATAGAGCACTGCCTTATCTTTACATACCACCCCCAGCCAACAAGCTCAGCCTGGTCCACAGTATCAGGATGCAGCATCTAGGAGAAAGGTGAATGACATTGTCTCTCTCCACTGCAGCCTTTGAGCCCTCTGGGTCAAATCTGCTTTACCAGGGGCACACTGCCAGAGTCTCCCAGGCACACAGACCATAGAGTTTGTTGGGCTGTATCAAGATGAAAGGTCCCATGCACACATGGGGAGTTAGAACTGATCAGACCACAGCTCCATGGGAACTGGGAGAAACAGGAGGTTTGCAGACACCTGGAGCCAGCTGGGCTTGGGTCTGTGTGGCTGACTCTGGCACTGTGCCCCTGATAAAATTCACAATTGTATTTAGTTGCCACCATCAGAAGCTTACATTTTCAGGGTGTATCATACCTAGGAACTATGATGCACTTTGGTGTACAGACAAGAATATCCTAATGGCACAGACCTACAAGGAAGAAGAGAGCACTGAGCCATCCACCCAGACCCATTTCATAGTTTCAGAGTCATAGGACAATCCAGGTCAGAACTGTTGATAAAATACAGCGCTGTTGCAATCTTTACAGTATTGAACAACTCATGATTTATGAAATCCTGCATGAAAATTAAACAAATGTGTGGGGGGGGGTGGGCGGACGCTGAATTTTCTCAAGTGTATGGAGAGCACCACAGGCTTGAGTTGCAAATGCAGCATCACTGTAAAGTCAGTGCAAAGACCTCCTCTATACTTAACATTGGGTTTTCACATCCCTGGCTGTTTTCTGAGGTTGTTAAAATAACCTTTGGAGAAACTTGCTGTGAGGATCTTTCAGGGAGTGCATTTAAGTTGCAACCAGTCTGCACACTCTCAGCTCTCTGGTTTCAGATTCAGATCAAATCATTTTTCATTCTGTTAATGCCTGTGACTCAGACAAACAGAAGCTTTGCTTTGGACATGTCACACATCTTTTCCTGCAATCCCTACAGTGTGCCTAAGGAACAGCGCCACCTTATCAACTCTCATGTCACATATGCTGCTTGTTCACTAATATTGGGTCATCCCTTAATGGGACCTGCTCAGGGACTTCTTCAGGGTTGCTGTCTTGGGCATAATCCTGAGAGTGATACTGTGAGCCAGTGGCACTGCTCTGATGGTGACCACATGATGATGGTGGCCACACAGCCCAGTTTTGGACTGCAGTGTGAGGATCAAGAATTGTGGTCAGGGCCTGTCACACAGCAACTGTCTTGGAGTAGGGTAGGGAGGACATGCAGACAGAGCTACTCGTCCATTTTTTCTTGCCCCAGCTCGGAGCCTGAGAGCTTAACACACTCAGCAGCAGTGCAGGGGGCCACCGTTAGCCAGTCTTACTGGCAGGGACCAGCTCCTTCAGCACTCAGAGCAGATACTTCAGGGAATCTGAGAGACAGTTGAGTCACCCACCCTCCAGCCACCAGCAACATCCAGCCCCAGCAGAGCATCTAAAGTGGAGGATGGACAATTTGAAGAGAGGAAGGATGACAGGGAATCTGACCCTGGGACTGTGGATCGTTTTGATCGCACAGGGCCCAGAGGCACAAAGGGCTATTCGATGTTCATGAAGGGTAACATCTGTACTTGGGAACATGGCAATGGATTTTAACTTATGAAAAAATTCCCATCATACTCTGCTTTTCTTTAGGTCCCAGTCACACCTAAAAATCCAGTCAGAGGTGCAGAAAAGAAGGGTATTTGTGCCAGTCAAGTCCAGACCCGAAGCAGGGGTCATTCAGGATTTCAGGGCTTTTTCAATAGTCTAGAGATCAAACACATGTCAGGTCATAATTTCATAGTTGGTAGGGTTGGAAGGGACCTGAGCAGATCATCAAGTCCAACCCTCTGCCATGGCAGGAAAGAGCACTGGGGTCAAACGACCCTGGCTAGGTGATTATCCAGCCTCCTTTTGAAGACCCCCAGGGTAGGGGCAAGAACAACTTCCCTTGGAAGTTGGTTCCAGATCCTAGCCGCCCTGACAGTGAGTAGCAGTTCCTGATGTCTAGCCTGAACCTACTCTTAGTCAACTTATGGTCATTATTCCTTCTTAATCCTGGTAGTGCTCGGGGGAACAGGGACTCTCCCGTTCTCTGCTGGTCCCCCTTGGCCAGTTATAGACAGCCACCAGATCCCCTCTCAGCCTCCTTTTATGGAGGTTGAACAGGTTCAGGTCCCGTAGCCTCTCCTCGTAGGACCTGCCCTGCTGCCCCCTGATCATGCCAGTGTCCTTCCTCTGGACCCTCTCCATACTGTCTGTGGCGGGCCAGTAGGAGGTGCTCCTGCGTTGAGCCGCCCACCGCCCTGTGCCCGACCACCTTCCAGACTCCGAATGCCTCCCTAGGGGCGCCTTATGCTTGGCCGACCCCTCTCCCGGAGCACACTTGCTAGTCTGGGGGTAACATTGCCGCCACCACCCCGAGAAGGGACTGTCTTGGCCCTGTGTCCTCGGGGAAACACAGGCCTAATAGTCCGATGGGTACTTGACCCAGTACAGGCACTTGGGGCACTTCCCCAATTCAAGGGGCAAAAAGTAAAGTCTCCCTTAGTCTGCAGACCTAAGGGGTCTCTTAGACATAATTTAGACCCACCCCTCAATAAGTCTCCCTCACCAGTCAAAAAGGAGAACTTTATTGATTATAAATGGTAGGGTAAACTAGGGTACAGGATTGAGCAATATCTTAGAAATCCTGAAGAGCAAACAGTGTGGCTGAGGTAGCCTTTTGATTACACATCTGTGTTACTGCCAGCTAGATATCTAATCCGATTGACCAGCTTACTCACAAGCATCTTCCAGAGTTCTCCAGTTTCCCTTCTGGAGTCTTGGGGTGAGATGGAGAGCTAGGTCCAGATGGTAAGGCTTCTCTGTCTCCCCTGCTTTGCTGCTGCTTCATATCATGGCCGAAGAGAGCAAGCCTCCTCCTCCCCCCAACTTATATAGCCCCTGTGACCTCATTCACCTGGGCCAGTGGCGGTCCGCCCCAGTTGGCTGTCAGCCAACCAATTTGAAATACATCACCTGTTACCAGGCAGATTCCAGCTCCCCAGGTAGATGCCCCTCACCCAGATAACAGATGCCAGTCACGTAGGCAGAGGGAGCAGGTTTCCCCCTCCCTCAGGAATGCAGCCAGCTCAGGTTACCTAAAGAGACAGGCTGAGGTGTAAATCCTCTGTGCTGGCCCATCTAATCACATAGTCACAGGGCAGAGATTTTGTTGAGAAACCAATGTGGCTTTCTGCCACACTGTCCACATCCCTCCTGAAGTGCAATGCCCAGAACTGGATGCAGTACTCCAGCTGTGGCCTGACCAATGTTGCATAGAGGGGAGGATCGCCCCCTTGGACCTGCTCGCGATGCATCTGTGGATGCATGACAAGGTCTGATTAGCCTTCCTGACAGCGTCCCCACATTGGTGACCCATGTTCATCTTGGAATCAATAATGACTCCAAGATGCTTTTCTGCCTCTGTGCTAACAAGAAGGGAGTTCCCCAGCCTGTAGGTATGCTGCTGGGTCTTCCTCCCCAGTTGCAACACCTTGCACTTGTCCGTATTGAAACCCGTCCTATTCTCATCCGCCCATCTCTGTAACCTGTCGAGATCTAGTTGTAGCCTGTCCCTCCCTTCCAGCATGCCCACCTCTCCCCACATCTGAGTGTCACCTGCAAATTTGAACAAGGTGCTTTTCACCCCCTCATCCGAGTCACTGATGAAGATGTTGAACAGCACAGACCCAAGGATAGAGCCCTGGGGACACTACTGCCCACATCCCTCTAGGTCGAAAATGACCCATCCACCACCACTCTCTGGGTGCAGCCCTCCAGCCAATTGGCAGCCCATTTGACTGTGTAGTCATCGACACTGCAGTCTCCTCATTTTTAACAAGAATGGGGTGGGAGACAGTATTGAAGGCCTTCCTAAAATCCAGAAGGACTACGTTCACCACGACACCTGCATCCAAGGATTTTTGTGACCTGGTCATAGAAGGTCCACTCCCTCTTGGATTACCAGTACGCAGCGGGGCATCCTGCTCCCCAAGGATGGGTGGCCAACAGGGCCATGGTCTTTCCTTTCCACACCCAGTTTGTGGGGAAATATCTTTGGGCCATGACTGCCCTGCACCTTGATAAGGGTCCATGCCGCTCTGGCCATCCTCATTCTGACATGCATTCCCATAGTGTTGTACAATTCCACCCATGGCTAAAGAGAAACAGGAGGAATAGAAATACAATTAAACTTATGAATATTTAAGCCACTTCCTTATTCTTACCCCTCACCATCTCAATCAAAAAGCCCTCCAATGTGCACTGCACTTTTCGGACCTGGTAGCCTTCAGGAAACTGCTCTTGGAACTACCCAGGTGAGGTTGGGCTAGAGAAAGCCCAGGCCCAGGGCCTGACTCCTCTCTGTGCTCTGTGAGTTAAAGTGAACACACAGTCACCCACTCCTCCCAAGTCTCAATCATGAGCAGCTTGGCAGCCTGAGAAATTCATGAGGATTTGCATTGTTCCCAAGTTGTTCTTTCTGGAGAAAAGAGGTAGTACCTGTCCTCAATGCGACTCCACCATGATAGACATTTTTCCCCTCAATAAATTCAAACACCACAGATCAACTCATCACCTTCCCACATATCTTCCATGCTGGTGCCATTGCCATCAGGAACAGAGGGATTCATGCCCCCCTGGTTTCACCACCTCCACTAATTGTGTCTCTTGGGCCCTGCTGTGACAGAAGCATTTGCCCCCCACAGCTGAAGGGGAAGGGGCTTTTCCCCTCCTGGAATGGCAGATGCTGTCATGCAAGGAACAGCACAGCTGGTTTCCACAGGTGTAGCAAAAGTAAGAGGCCAGACAACCACCACAATCATGACTGAGGTCAGACGAATCCCCTCAGCCCCAGGAGGCTTTTCCACGTATCAAATGTTACCAGAGTTTGAAATTTATTCCTGCCCCACAGTGGGACAAAGGACACAGTTGCAAAAACAATTCCTGAGTTCAAAATCCATGCATGTTCCACAACATGCTGTTTTAATTGATTTCAAAACATTTCATTGTGACCTGAATGGGTTTTAGACTCCTTTAAAAGTGCAGTAAGTTACACTTTGGAAGGTAACATCATTTTAAATGGCTCGCAAGAATTCTTTGTTTTAAAACGCTGGTGCAAAGTGTCAACTTCAACAGTGTTGAAACTTTCCAGCAATAGCTTTGCTTTGAGAAATGTGTCTAAGCAATCCTATTCCAGGAAGCGGTTGGGCTTAGTGAATTGGTGTCTTCTGGGAAAGTAAAAATGGTCAAAACACTCTCTAGCGAAGAAGCACTCCATGCTGCTGAATGCTCTGAACTCTTCTACTTCCAGATGAGTGAAAGGGAGTACATTCACAGAGGAAGTTCAGGACTCCCCCAGTTTGGTGATGGGAGGAAATTGCAGAAGGCTGCACTGAGAAGGGTCAGTGATGAGTCTTTATCCTCAAGTTCTTTTTGTTTTATTATTGTTCTCCTTCTTTTCAAGTAAATGCCCTGTTATGGATATCCACTGTTTTATATTGTATAATTATTGTGTTTATATTGATTTTTATTTTTCTATATTACTGTTTTACTGCTACTATATGACTTAGGCTTATATATGTAAGTTAGCATAAATCACGTCAAGTTCCATTTTGTTTGTCAAATCTCCATGTTGTGTCCCCTGCCTGGGCATACCCTATTTTAACTCTGTTGTAACTATGTGACTCATACCTACCCTTGCTATGTAACTTGGTTCCTGAGTGAATGGGGATGAATGAGAATACTTGAGAGACAATGGCAGTAGGTCTAAAAAGAGTTCCCTCTGAATAACCAAACCATCAACTCCACGAACCAACCATCACCCTGCATTGACCCGCCCTGGCTCAAGATTTGAAAGACAAAGACTGCTGCAGATCCCACCCAAGCCACTATTCCAAGCACCTGAAACTGCATGTCCTGACCTGGAATGCACATGCTCAGTGCACCATGGGCTGGCCCTTGCCTGGGCAGGCCCCCTGCCGCTGAGGTCACTCTGCCCATATAAAAGAGGGCAGTGAAGACAGACCCAGTGGGGACACCAGCTTCACCTGGACCAGACCTGCTCCATGTCACTCTGCCTATCAACCCAGAGGCCCTGCCAGCAACACCCCCTCTGGACAACACCTGTTGGACAAAGATCCCAATTGGCCATTGAGGACCCCCTTCTACCCTGGATAGGTAGCTATCACCCCCACCCTGTCTTCAACCAAAAACTTGGGCTCTGTTTCTCTTCCCTATCTGGACTCCAACCCTTCCACTGAGTCCCTTTCTCCTGCTACCATTGTGAGTGCTTGCCTCTGTGTGTGTGTGTGTGTGTGTGTGTGTGTGTGTGTATGTGTGTGTGAGAGAGAGAGAGAGAGAGAGAGAGAGAGAGAGAGAGAACCAATAACTTCATGGGGCTGTGTAGAGTGTTGTCTGTTTAATACACCTGTTATTCTGAAACCCCAGTTTGGGTTTTTGTCTGTTCCCTGACTGTTTCCCCCTTGCCACCACTTATCTGCCTGCTGATCTCCCAGCTGTCTGCCTCAGTTTCCAGTCCCAAGCTCACAGGTTTATGCCTCAGTTTCCAACCCCAAGCTCCCAGCTGTCTGCCTCTCTCTTTCCTGGCTGTCTTCTCCATGCCAGCAGGCTTTTGCCCTTGCACCAGTGACCTTGAGTAACCCTGGGGACACTTGACTGTGAGTAACCCCAGCTCCCCTCCAGTCTTCTGGTTCTAATCCTGGCCCCAGCAACTTTCACTGTCTCATTTTAAACCCCATCCATCTACCTCCTTCCGGAGATGTTTGACCCTTGATTCCCCCTCCCATAGTCACCAAGCATCCTAAGTATCCCAAGTATCCTAAGCACACTCATAAACCCCACACCACCCAAGTTAGGAACTCACTTGTGTGCATGTGTAGGTGGATGTTATGTGTGTGAACTGGTGCGTGTGTGTGTGCACATATATGTCATTGTGTGCATGATATAAGAATTAGTGATCCATGTGTGTGTACTGTGTGTGTGGGTATTGACAACTGAATGTTGCCTAATTTTTGGTGTGTACAGTATGTATGAGCCTGAATTGGTAATAGGTGTGTATGTGCCTTGGTAATTTTGGGTGTGTGCGTGTGTGCCTGAGTTGGTAGTGTGTAGGTGTATGTGCCCTGAGTGTGTGCACGTACAATTGTGCACCATGCCCTCCTGCCTAACAGCACAATATTGCAATCCCGGGCATTGCCCTGACCTCACAGGGCAACAGTGTCACTTATCTCATGTTATGGGACAGTATGGTATATACTTCCCCAGTTCCCAGGCTCTGTGTTCTTGTTGTGTTAGGCCACCTATTTGCCTTGAAGGCTGTGAACTTGTGTTATGGCATGTCCCCATCAATTCTCAGGCTGTGTCCAACTGTTGGCCTTGTTGTTCTGGACAGCCTGTCTGTTTTCAGGGCCAGGAGAAGCTGTGTGTGTCTACCAAGCTCTTTAGCAACCCAGTTAACTCCTGCTGCCCATCTTGAACCCTTATAATACATATATCTATACCTATAAGCCAATTCCCAAAAAAACACGTGCCTCTAACTACTGTTTCTAAGCCAACAGCCCTGTGCTGTTCCATAATTGTGTACAGGACAGTAGGGGTTAAATATGTGTCAGTTGATAGCAAAAGAAATATGGATGACATGAAATGGCTCCACAAATGGGAAGAAGAGATTTTCTCTCTGCCATGTTGCCTTCACAGCTGTGGTTTAGATAACTCTCACCTGAGAGGGCCAGTTCTCCAAGGTGAGTATCTATTTTCTTTCCTAACTCCCATGGTAACACATAACAGAAATGGCATGCACATGAAAGGTTTCAGGTGACCAATGGAGAAGGTCCTAGGTGGTGAATGAATTGGACATGCAAAGGGAGAATTATAGCAATTACCACTTAAATTTGCTGAGGCAGAAGTAAGTGAGAGAGTAGCAGAAGTGTAGGTCGAAATATTTGGGGCAGAATATTTCAAGTGAAAAGGGATTCTAAATGTAGACAATGTTACTAAGGCGTCTAATAGCTCCTAGATCCCAGAGGAGCAGAGAGAACAAAAACGTTCTGCCCTCGTTCCAAATTCCTCTAAGTCTGTTGAGGTCTTTATTCCACCCTGGCTAATGTGTGAAATTAGGCTACTTGGACTGAGGGTTTCCTGTTCAGTCCTCTGTTGAAATTTTCAATATGTTCAGAGACTCAAGTTCTCTGTCTTGGCAGTGGATGGAGTGAATCTAACTAATCATTTTGAAGAGTATTTGATCTTCAGGGAAACCTGAAGAATGACGGAAATATGTTTTGGTAGCTTGAAAGCCTTGCAGAATCTGAACTGGAATAAATTTTATTTTGGATGAAAGATATTTAAAGAACACAAGACTTTTTTTTTTTTAAATTAAGTCTTTTCTATGGTGGTTGGTATAGCTCAGACACATTTGAATATCATTTTTAATGAAGAAAAAAATATATATAAATTCAGAAAAGAAAACTTCAAGAAACCCACAGTGCAAGAGGAGTGTGGTGGTGTGAAACCATATCCATCATCAAAGAACCTGGAATCCTGAGCTGTCATGTTCAGGGAGAACAACAAAATCCTGAATTGCGTCATAAGGTAGTGGGTCTGCTATCCTGGGGCAAACTGGGATGACATAGAGACAGGCAAACATGATTTCTTTCTGTCTCCTCATGAATTTTATGCATGTATCTGTTACCTGGCTCTCTCTCCCCAGAAACACAGCTGCCTTTCCTGGAGCCACCACACATGGAAGGGGCCCTCCTGCTTACATCCCCAGATTTCACTTTCTTGACCATTGCAGGAGTAAATTTAGTCGGCTTCTGGCCTATTTGACTAGAAAAACAGACACAGACCAGAAGTGCTGATACTGCTTATTTCAGTTATATGTTTTGAGATAAGAAATCCTGCATGTCTTATTACCCTGTGCACAGTTGTCCAATTAAGTAAACTTGTTTTAGTTTCTCCAAGGTCGTATTTTTTTCTCTCTCTTTATCTGTCTTAAGTATAAAAATGCTTGAAAACTTAGAAAGGAGGATGATTTCTTTGAAACAGACAAGTGGGGGATTCCCCTTGATGTATGAAATCCTCCCTGTCATCACAGTATAGCCCTAAATAAAGAAAAGCTGGCTCTGTCAGTTCTGATTCAACCACAATGCAAAGGTTGTTTTCTTCCACACATGTATTTGATTTGAGCATCAGTTGGCAACCACTTGGGCAAACATGAAGTCCCAGGGGTTTTTATGGCCATACCTGCATAACAGAACCCTGGAAATGTGAGACGGAAAAGCACCTGCTAACCTTCAGTGTCTGCCCTGGCCCTAGAACAGATACCCACTTTTCTTTCCAAGGCAGAGTCTGGCCTTGCCCAACTACCAGAGGCCAAGGGCTGGGGAGTCATTCATTCTATTGGGAGACCCCATGTCCCCTATATGTTCCAAGAATTTTCCCTTGGTTCTCAAATAAACCATTGCCCATTACCCTTGTGTTTCCCTTCGTGAGTAATAGGAGTTAGGAGTTCATGGACAGGTGTACAAACTTTGGAAACTGTTGGTAACAGTGTCATATCAGACCATGTGCAGTAAGGTCTAAGAGTCACCTTGGGGTTGGCAGAAACCAGGAATTCAGAAGCCAGGAGATCTCTCCACAGAGCCAAGCAGAGGATTCAGAGGCTCCGGATGAACATGAGATCAGAAAGTATCTGGTCAGGTAGGATGGGTCAGAGCCAGATCAGGTATCCAAGGAATCCACCAGTCAGTAGCAGCAGAAGGGTGTTTACCCAGTTGAGAAATGCATGGAGTTGTTAAAGGCAATTCAGGACCTCACACCAGAATTGAGAAATAAACTAGGGACCACAGTCAGAGATTATGTGGTCCAAGAGACCATGAACGTGAACCACATGGTCTGACCATAATCAGGTTTTATTTTTAGTTGAGTGCAGACCTGTACATAAGTGGATTAAGTGGCACATTTTAATTAACTGGTTGGTTACCATCACAATTGTAGAAAATCCATTGGATTTGGCCATTTTTTCTAATAAACTAGACAGAAATGGAAAACCAAGATCAAGGGGATTGGGAAGAGGTCTTGGCTCTGTCCTCTGAGTTATACTTCCACTTGCCAGTACCCACTGGCCAAATCAAGTATGGAGAACCATCAGGCTTTGGCCAGAAGGTCTAGTGTGTCATCAATACAATGTAAGGGATAGGTATCCTTGATAGTGACATTATTCAGTGTGTGATAATCCACATAGACCCTTAGACCTCCCCACTTCTTCTGTACTAATACCACAGGGTTGGCCAATGGTCTGAGAGGGCCTGATGATGCCTCTCTCATCTCCTGCAGCTGCTGGTCAAACTCCTGCTGAAAATAAGTGGGTACCTTCTTGGACCCTGTTTCATAGGTCTGACTCTAAGTGTCGATCCAGTGCTTCTTCAGGCCTGTGCACCCTAGATCCTGGTCTCATGGGCTGAGCACATCTACATACTCCAGTAGGACTTACTGTACTTCCCTCACTTGCTCAGGTTCCAGGCCATGGTGACTCAGCTTGAACTCATATTCCAATTATCCTGCAGTCCACAGGAGCTCATCACCTGGTCTTTTAAGATGATAGTTCCTTCTTGTGCTTAGTGCCCTTATAGCAACCAACCAAATTTACCCAGGGTTTTTTGGCAGGGTACCCACCTTGGTTTAAAATGTCCTAATTATGGTGCCTTCCTATGTGACCTGTGGTTCTGTCAATGTCTTGGCAATACACACTGTGATTTTACTCCTGTGGCTGTTACCCATGGCAGTTCCCACTAGGCATCCTAATCCCTGAGCTTAGGTTCAAATAAGCCCTCCTCTTCTTCACAAAACCATCTCTTCAGTTGTGGTCATCATCTCACTTCAAGAAAGTAGTATTAAATTATTTTTTACTATCACCTGACATACACCCGCTTGCCCATGTGTGGTATACAGGGGGAAATATCTCTCCAAAAAGGAAAAAGAGCAGCCTGCAAAGTTCATAGTCAGCTGGAATGTCTTTAAAAAGTTGGTGCATATCAAAGCATTTTGCGTGGCATCCTTTGCTTTGAGGAATGCACATGGCAGCTGCAAGCTTAGGAAGTCGACAGCCGTACTGCACTTTCCCAGAATTGAGAGTGCTTTCCCACTGGCTGCATTGACCACTGGTCCGCAGGACCGAGTTTCTTTCTGTCTCTGCTGTAGCTTGCTCTGATATCCAGTTATGAAGCGATATCAGGGTCCCAGAATGTAGAAAGAATTGGCAAGGAACCTGTCCTAGCTTTCCCTCAAGGTATACCCCAACCCTGTGGCACCAGCATTGGTTTATATCATTGGTCAGGTGTCACATTCTCTTTTGTATATTAGGGAACAATTGATCACCATCCTCCGTACAAAAAGGTTTAGATTTCAGAAAAGTCCTTTCACTCAGTCCCAAACTTTTCTCTCTTTTGGAGGAATCCAGTTCTTCAGTCTCTCTTCAGAAACCATGCTTCCTCATCCTCTTTGCATTCTTGCTGCTCTCCTCTGCACTCCCCAGTATGTCTATAGCTGTATCAATTCTATTGACCACAGCTTGACCAAGGTTTATCCAAGGATTCACCCGCATTGTGTACACCAGGCTAGTGATTTTCATGTATAATATTCAGCACTCCTGTTGACAGACACTGAATGATTCCTGCCTTGTCCGCAGCAAAATCAGCAGCAGCAGCAGCATGTTTTTTATTCAGATTCATACAGGTAGCTGCTTTACCACCAGACTCTTTTCTGAACACTGTTACCCATCAAGTACACCCCATTTTGGTTTGGCGCATTTAATTTCTGATTTCCAGCAGCAGCACTTAAAACTGGACCATGGCCTTGATTTTAGATAAACTCCTCTCCAATTTGTCAAGACTATGTGGAGGTTCGATCCTGCGCTCCACAGTTGTGGCAGCTGCCTCTGCCTGGTGCTCTCTACAACCCTTGATAACTGCTTTATGACAGCAAATTTAACACCTTTTACACTGTGTTGGGGGTCATGACTGCGAGACCACCTTTTTCAGCTTACTTGCACAGTATCACGTGGGACAGTGCCAAAAGCCCTGTCATGGTGGATAGTCATGGTATATAATGGCTTCTGCCTTCCTTTTCTCCATGGACCCAGTGTTCCTAACAAACCCCAAAATTGTCAGGCAAAACAATGAGGACTCTTTTAATTAACTTCTTATTGTCTTGTAGATACTAATGCTATGACTGTTGTTTGTTCTGGAATTTCTTCACCGTGTTTGGGGCGGGGTTGATGCTAGGCTAACTCTTCTGTTTTTTCACCTTTCTTGTTGACAGTCCTCTCTCTGTTCACAGAAATGCTCCAAAAGTCTCTTTTGACATTTACCTTTAAGATGGAACCAAAAGCCATTGAAGACACTAGCTTTTGCTCTAGCATGTCCTTTGTTTTGGGGTTGGTTTGTTTTTTTCGTGGTAACTAGCAGGCTGTTTTCTTGTGTAACCCGGATGCAGCTGAGTATGTTCTCCCCACTTCAATTGGAGGGGATAGGTGGTCAGGCAGGAGTGCTGAGAGAGGGGTCTGCAGGGCTAGAAGTCATGCACCTCCACACAACCCAGTGCTGACCATGGCACAGAATGCCTGTCTTCCACCTTCCAGCTTGGAAAACCCAGGTAACAAGAGGTAAGTTCAGGCAAGGACTGCAACAACAGGTAGATACAAATAAACCTCAAACAGATGACATACCCAGCTCACATTAAAAGATAACAATATATAAGGAACTATTTACAAAATATGAGGCACCAGTCCTCCCTTCCAGATACCCATGCGGCGGAGACCACTGGGTGTTCACCTAGGGTGCCCAACCCTGGCACTACTCCTAGAGGGAGTAAGGGGAGGGTCCCAGTACATCCTCATCCCCTGAGGGGCCTGCCTAGTCCCTAGTCCCTCAGGGCCCCATCTCAGGGCTTTCTCCTCCATGGGGACCCATTCCCTGTTTACTCACAAATCCAAACAAAAGACCCGGAGAGGCTTCCGGAGCCATGGGTGTCTGATAGGAGCTATCCAGTGCACTGCCTTCTGTCCTCTGTTGGGGCTCAGGCCACCTCATGTGGGTCACAAAACCCAGGTCCTGCTGGACCTACACCACACCACACTAATGTCTCCTGGGTGCCCCGGCCTCACGCCGGGTAGGCGTTGCAAACCTGAGTGGCCTGGCACTGATCCCAGGGTTTGGGACACCATGCACCACCACAGGCACCGAGTCCTCTGCCCCACACTGAGGGTAGGAGACCTAAGCCACCATGTGAGTCTCCCAGGGTCTAGGGACTCTGAGCACCGCAATGTGCACTGAGTGTCCAGGAAACCAAACTGCCTCCTGCAGCTCCCAGGGTCTGCCCTGTGCACAGCTCTGCGCACCAGCTGGGCTGTGGGCAAAGCCACCCACCACTCCAGTCCTGCCAAGGGAGTCTTCAAGGGTCTTCCAGGGTGTAGCTGCCAGCTGCAGGTAGCTTTTCCCCAGCTCTTCACTGGTGCCTCATATTTTGTAAATAGTTCCTTATATATTGATTTTCTCCAATCAGGTAACAACTGGGAAAGAGCTTGCAGGGTACACGGCTCCTTCTATTCTCTCTGCAGGCTCTGCTCCTCAAAGTCTGATGCATCTGTAAGTGCAGGTTTCAGTGAGATCCAAGGGCTCTTTGCCCTCCCCTCTGCCCCATGCCCCCAGTTTAGGCAAGGGCAGAGCAAGCCCTTTCCCAGTTGTTACCTGATTGGAGAAAACTTTCCACCAATCAGTCATGCTCTTTTCCAAGCCCTGTGCGCTGGCAGTGATCATCAAGCCTGCTGCAGTTGTTTGTCTTCCTAAGTCCTACTCTTTTACATATCATCTCCTTTCCTTCACAGTGAACTGAGACCCAAAGGCTAATTCTTGGGAGAGCACATTGTGACTTCCAGTAGTCATCAATGCCCCCAGAATAGATCAGTTAGACAAGAGATTAAATAATGGACATACAGTGGTGAGCCATGGCTACAGTTCTAAATAAGGCAGTGTGAGGTGGGAGTATGGGTGCCACTGGTCAGATAGTTTAGATAAAAAATTAAAGAAATAATGAGATGGGCAGATAAGGGAGATGAATGGAGAAGCTGGTGGGTTGCAGTTTGGGATGGATGGATGTGGATGCAACCTATATATATTGGCAGGTGCCAGCTGAACTGGAGACTAGAACTAGTGGGTGCTGAAATGGGTGGGTCCATCTGATGCAATACAAGATGGTGTTCATCTAGTGTATCCATGCTTCTTTGCCCAACTTTCTGCAAGAGCGATTCCCCACCTCCCTCCATTCCCAGAGTACCTTTGTATCAGTCCCCTCTTTGTCTGTCCAAAATAGGAGGCCAGGGTGCCTCAAAAGGACTTTTAAGGAACTCCCATCTCTCACTCTCCAACAATCGGTGTCCCCTTGGCCATTAAGGAATAGCTGCAACACGATCCACCTCTGGATCCATCCCACCCAGACTTGTTGCTAGGAGAGTCCATGACCCCTGGTCACGCTGAGTCGGAGCTTTGGACACTGAGTCACAAAGCCATCTCCTACATTTCTGGTGGCATTATGACATCAGAGCCCCTCTTAGCCAATCCTCAGGCTCTTGTGCCACTTAATTTGCATTCTCCTGTCTCAGCACAGGTCTCAGAAAGGGGAAGTCAGAGTGAGTCCAGCAGGTGCTTTGCTGCTATGAAGTGCTGAGCTCACGCAGACTCACTGCAGTGCTTGGATCCTCAGCCCCTGGGAGATGTAGCTCAGGAAACCCTGCTGGGTAGTGTGGGAGCAGAGGTGCAGGAGGAAAAGGAGTCTGAAAGGGAACAGCAGAAAGAGAAGAAGATAAAGGGAGCTAGAGGGAGTGAAATGAGAAGAGAAGAGTATGTACTGGGTGGATGGATAGGCCAGTGTATGGAGTAGAAACCCTGGCAGATAGATGTGAGACAGATGGAGAGAGAGTCTCATGGTTTTGTGCCGGAAGGTGCTGAGCTGTATAAGGCCACAGAGACGTCATAACAGATAACAGATAATAGATTGGGAATACAGAGAAGAGC
Organism: Crocodylus siamensis; assembly: GCF_052110815.1. Taxonomy (NCBI): domain Eukaryota; kingdom Metazoa; phylum Chordata; order Crocodylia; family Crocodylidae; genus Crocodylus; species Crocodylus siamensis. The sequence goes on along the minus strand of NC_143395.1, from coordinate 200,201,506 downwards.
CCTTCCAAGGGAGTGCTGGGGTGCAAGGAAAGCAGAGGGCCTAACTGGAGAAGCAAGCCCTGTATAGGGCCATGCACAGAGAGAAGGTGCGTGTGGGCTGTCACAACTACACATGGCCAGACTGGGTGGAAAATCACAAGATGTAGAAATACCAGCAGGATGGGTCTGATTTTCCTTTTGTTTTGGTGCCTTCTGGGTGAAGATATCAAGCTCACATGTATGCCTTCCAGGGTCAAGATCCATGTTCTGCCAAAGGAGGACAGGATCCATTTACACTCTTGCACAGCTCCAGGAACTGGGCTTAAAGGGAGAATCTGGACTCTGCAGGTGTCTAGCAGTGAGGACTAAAGAACCTGTAAAGGGTGTCTTGGAAACTATGTCACTTAGCAGAAAGATATATCACAGATTGGCTGCCCTGCCTGACTTCTCAGCTTCTCTAGGAAGGCAGCTGTGGAAAGCTGCTTTATGTGAAAATGGCAGGAATTGTTTGCTTTCTGAAGAGGTATGCAGTAGGGCTGTGCAAAATTTCACCCAGCATTTCATTTTGAAGCTGTTTCTATGTGTTTTGAGCTCAAAACAATACAATCTAAATGGAACAAAAGGCTTAGAAGCAGCTTAGAAACAAAACAGGGGAAATCAAAATGTTTTGAAAGTTTCGTAATGTTTCGAGTTTTGAAGCTAGGCTTACTGGCTTCAGTGCCGACCCAGCCAGCAGCGCCCACCTCCTGTCATCTGGCAGGCAGATCAGAGGCTCCCTGCTTCCCCAGGAGGGCTATGGAGACTGTACTGGAGAGTTCCCCGGGGGTGCAGGCCCCCGATCTGCCTGCCAAATAACAGACTGGCATTGGGCGCAGCCTGCACCCAGTGCTGGGAAGCTCAGTGCTGCCGCTGGCTCTAGGTGGCAGCACCTGGCTCCTGTCAGCCGGCAGGCAGATCAGGGACATGCACCCTCAGAAGGACTCCAGCACAGCCCCCGCAGCCCTCACCGGGGGTGCAGATGGGCCCCAGTCTGCCTGCCAGCTGACAGGAGCTAGGTGTTGCTGCCTGGACCCAGCGGGGCTGGGGTAGATCAGTTTGGATGAGGACCCACCACCCCCATCCCCAGGTCGGGGAGTGTCCCCACACCAGCTGATCTGCCCCGAGCCCCCACCTGCTGATCTGCCTACCAGGTGCCAGGTGCCAGGTACTGCTGCCTGGGGCCAGCAGCAGCACTGATCTTCCCAGCTGATCTGTCATCTGGCAGGGACATCGGGGGCCTGCACCCCCAGGAGGACTCTGGCACAGCCTCCATGGCTCTCCTGGGGGTGTGGGTGAGTCCCTGATCTGCCTGCCTGCTGCATTTTATGTTCCCCCATAATAAGCTATGGGCAAAACATCGAAACAGTTTCAAGACAGCAAAACATTTTCGACTAAATGAAATGGAACAGTGCTTTTGAAATTAAATGAAACTCGAAATGAAACAGTGTTGCATCAAATCGTCGAGATGGAAGTCAGATTGGAACGATGCTGTTTCACATAGCCCTAGTATGCAGAGAACTGTACCTTTAAGAGCCTCAAGAACAACCTAGTTGGGGGCAGTAGTTGTGCTGTACAAAGACTGGGTATCCCTGCATTTCCACAGGAGTTTGCAGTGAGAACTTCAGGCCAGAAATTTTTTGACACTGTAAAGATAAATGCCCTGCTCTATAACTGCATTAGGGAGGAGGAGCATTTCAGATAAGCAGAGATAGAGTTTCCTGTGGGCTGACAGATGGAGCCCCATCCAGCCAGTCATCACTGTGCTCTTTCCTTTCACAGGGACTCATAGACAGGAGCAGGGCAGATGCGCCTTCTTATGCTCCAGCTCAAACCTCCGCCATCCTCAGCTCTTGAAGTGCGGAGAATAAGAAAAGGTACGCGGCCCAGTTGCTTTGGATATGAGTGCTAGGAAGGGCCTTGTGGGGCGGCTCATTTCCTCCAGAAGGTGACTGATCATGTTACACCTTCTGGTTTAGACGGCAATGCCGAAGGAAGAAACCCACATGATTTGGGAAAACACAATTTGGGGAGGGGGCAGTTCTGGGAACCAGGGGAAAATGCTAGTCAAAGTGTTTGCAGTGAATTTAAAGAAGGGAAAGCTGTGGGATGTGAAAATGTTTGTCAGCGCAGGGAGGTGAAAGCATGGAGCTGGGCTGAGCTGGAGGCAGTTGTCACCGGACAGAAGTTAATGGTCGTCTTCTTGTGAGGAGGAGAGATCACAGACCACCGTGTGTACTGAGGCCTGGTCTTACCCCTTAGGGGCAGGGTGGGGTTTGGTACCTTCTCACATGGAAAAGGTGCAGCATGGGAGATGGGCATAACTCTGATCTGAAAGGAGTTCAGATCCCCAAGGAGGATGACAAGGCTCAGAATCGTTCGCTCACCTTAAAACACACTGGGCCAGACCTCGTGCTGGTGTCAGAGCTCCTTGGGCTCCAGTGGAACGATGCTGACTGGCACCAGCAGAGGATCCAGCCTGCTTGTATGCAAGAGCCCTGGCCCCGACCAGCCAAGCAACCTCAAGCAAGTGCATTTTCTCTGTAGGCTGCCCCGGTGACTGCTCCCTCACTGGTACAAGCCAGGCAGAGCTGCAGTGCAGTTAGCTGAATTGCACTGGTCCAATATATTCTCCCTGCCATGATGACTTCAGAAAGGGAGCCATATTTGGCTGGAGAGACAAATGTGAGCTGTAGCCTTGAAGTCCTCTGAGGAAGAGACTAGCGGTACAGTAATCATTCGTAGAGTCTTTATGTATTAGATTCAGGCAGTAGCAGTGTGTTGTAACCCTTCTTGGACACAGTGACTGGGTGGATATAAGAAGTCATTAATTGAACTGTGGAAAAGATGCTTTGTTTTGTGTTGTTTTTTCCACACTCATAACAACATTTTGACATGAGAAATATTCTTTTGGCTCCAAAGACTGGAAATGAGGTTCATTGTGTTGGTACCGCCCCCTGTGTCCCTCCCACACCCCAAGTCCCCCAAACTACAGTTCAATTAAAAAAAAAACACACAACAAAAACAAATGGTCACATTTTCTCACAGAATCATCTTTTTTTGTTTGTTTGCTTGATGAGATGATTGTTGAACAATTCGGGCTCATGCAGATACAGCAGGTGACAACCCTATCCCATGGTAAGACATGTTTCACTTGCCTGTAGCTCTGCTAATGAATGAAGCAGGGGTACAGCACAGAAAGGACACTTTGGTGTGTGAAGCAGCTGGGTGCTGCCTTGGAGAACTGGATTCAGTTCCTGCCTTTGCCACAGAGCTCCTGGGTGATGCTGGGCAAGTCACAAACTGGGTCTTTCTTACTCACTGCCCCTCCCTGTGTGCTCCTCCTTGTTCGAGTGCCTGATGTGAGAGCCTGTGGTCTGATCTGCAGAGGCGCTGAGCACTTAAGACTGCCACTGAGGGCAGTGAGAGCCAGCCTTGGAACTGACTAAGTGCTATAAAGAGGGAAGTGCTCTGCAAAGGTACACCCCAGCCACTTTGGATTGCACACCTAGGATTATTTCCTTGATTTAGCTTTTATCTCTGTGTCACAGTCCCCTATGTAGCAAATGTATGAAATATGCTGCTGGGTCTGAAGATAAATTCACTAATGTCTGTAAAGCGGAAGGGGACAGATCCAGAAAGGGATGTTGGGTGCCTCACTCTGAAATATCCCAAATAGCGCTTTGGACCTGGCCTAGCGTACTGCAATCAAAACAACACAGAGCAGCCCATGAGCAAATAATGAATTCTATGCAGGACTTCAGAAGTGTGCAGCAGTTAGGGCATGGGGCCACAGATGAAATTATGACAAGAAACTGTCAACTGACTCTTTCATGTATTCTGCATACTCTCTGAACACATAGTTGTTTCTTGAACACCATCCAAGCCATGCACTGAATGATGCTAGAGCCTGAGCTTTGTGGGAGGAAGGATGTGATGCTATAATTAGGGATTGAATTAGGATGTGTTTTCACATGTGAGCTGAATTAAAGTTGTGCAAGCCACAGTAAGTCTGGGGAGGGGGGTCACATAATTACTTGGTGGTTTTGCACCCTTAACATACTCTGAATGTGGAGTTTTCCTCCAATGTAATTACAGAATATAACATGCTCAGCCCCTTCTAGAGCTACATCGGGGCATCAGGCTGTTTCAGAAACCCATCAGCTCCTCAGTGAGTGCCACCCAGCTGACTCCGCTTTCTCCAACCCAGGCTATCATTTCTCTCTCCCTAGCACCACCAGGCATGATTGATCACATGGTAACATACTCAGATGAGAAACTGGATCCATTAAAAAGAAGAAACATGAAGGGAAAGGTATGGATAGAATTAAATATAAATTCAAAATCAATTTTGTAAGCATTAACCATCATGAAATAAACCCTGCTTAATAAAAGGAGAAGCCAGCTGAGACATTGTGCCAAGGTCTGACTGCAAGTTGCTTATGATGTTCTGAATGTTTAGCTGTTCAGCCTTGGAAGCCCGTACCACCCAAGCCTGGCTGCACTCTTCTTGTTCCTTGCTTTCATACCTAGAAAGTCCTTTCTTGCGACCCAGCATTCATGTCCTTATAATATGCAAACTCACTCATCTTTTTTCTCCTTTAAATACTACACCCACTCCTCCTCTCTCATTAAAATTAGTCTCACAATGATGAATTGGGAATGACAGTTCCTTTGGCCTCCAGAAATCATTCAGAATTTGTATTTCTGAGGATTTTAGTTCTGATAGCTCTGTGTGCTTCGTGACATCCATCCCCTGCACTTTGGGGGTGTTCTCTTCAAAGGCTTTGCAGCAGCTGTCTCTAAGGGTTTCTAGTTGGCACCTACCTTAGACTGTCTAAAGCTGGTCTAAGACCATCACAGAGTCACTGGGTGGGAAGGAACCACAGGGGATACCTTATCCAACCACATCCTGTTAATGCACCTGGCATCCTGACATGCACAGGTGCAGCTGTACTCTTGCTGGGCAGGATCCAAGGTGCTGTGTAGCTCATAGTGCCCTCCTCCTCCCTTCAGTCCTGTTCTCACCCATGGGTGACTGAGGATCTAGGCCTTCATCCTTTTGTTTTCCCTGGGCAAGTCTACGCATGCACTAACTCCATCCCAAATGTATTCTGGTGTAAACTATTCTGCAGTAAGGGTTTTTTGACAGGCATCTACACATGCATGGATTAGGGAAAAGATTTGTACCCAGTTCCCTGCAGCCCTGCAGTCGGCCCCTGCCACCCTCAGAAAGGCAGCTCCAGGCTCCCCTGGGTGGTAGCCCAGGGGCCTGCAGGTAGAACTGGGCCAGAAGGCAGTTGTCTCTTGGTCCTAGGGGGCTGTTTGTTGTTAGGGTAGAGACAATGTCTCCTTGCCCTGGCAGAAGGGCACTCCTGGTTCCTGAATCAGGGGCACAGGCCTTGGAAAGAGCTGCAGGGGAGAAGCAGGTCCCAGCCCCCTGCCCTGATCTACCAGGGGGCAGCTGGCACCCAGCAGCTAGCTCATTGCCTGCTGCCCCACCAGGGGAATGACACAGGAGGCTGGGACCTATCAAACCCCTGCAGCCCTTTCCAACCCCTGTGCCTTGATCACCTGATCAGGGCATGGGGCTGGGATCTGCTCCTGTCCGGGATAGTTCCTGGCCAGCCCTGGGCTGCATGGGCAAGTCTGCATGTACAGCCCAGAGCTGGATGGGGACTGCCCAAAATGGGACAGTCCCCAGCCACCTCCAGGCTGCACATACTTCCCTGAGCAGCTTGGGGCTTGTTACCTGTCAGCTCTCTGTTCCTGGTGAACCCTGGCACAGTACGCAAAGGGCTCAGCCCTGGCACAGCACACAGCCTGGCTGACTCACAAAGGGCTCAGCCCTCCCCACCCCCATCCACCCCCTGCCCTGAACAAGAAAGAGTTAGAGGAAGGACTTACAACAGACAATGAAGATGCAGTGGGAGATGCACCTAAACCCCTCCAGACAAGGCTGATAGGAGTGAAGCAACTCCCCTGGTCTCATTTACATCAGAGATGCAATTGATGACAACTCACTTCCATGGGAGATGGGGCAGGAAAGCACCTTCATTATCATTCAGGATGGAGAACAGAGATTACACCACAAGGACTGCACTGAAATCTGGAATCAGAGAAATGGGGGAGCACTGCATGATGGGGGATCTCTGCTCCAAATGCTAATTAACCTATGTCTGCACACACCCTGCTCAGCTGAGTGGTGAAACCCAACTCTCTCTTGCTCTTTGTCTCCAGGAACCTGACTTCTGCTTTCTTATTCCAGGCACAGCTTTCTAAACTTTACTTTTCCTGATCAACCTTGAGCTAGATTTCCCCAAGTACCGAATTGAAATGATGTAATATTGTGACCAGTTCCTCCTCACATCCCACCCTTGAATCTCTTCCAGACATTTCTTACCCATCTGCAGTGTCCCAGGCTGTGACTGCTGTAGGAGAAGGCAGGGGGGATTATCTAAATAAGATAGTATAGAGAACGGGCTGTGAGGAGGATTTAGCTGGTCTATTTTTCAGGGGTGGCAATGCAGAGATTTGTCACAGAAGCTGGGCTCAGTCCTGGGACCAGATGCAGCTGAAGGCAGTTTTGCTCCTCGGGAGAGAAGTCGTCCTGGGGAGCATCTGGAGAAGCTGGATTCTTGCCTGGGCGGGCAGGGTGGAGCGGTGCTGTGACAGTCTCTGCCGCTCGCTGAGGGGAAATGTGGGGAAAAGAGCAGACAGCAGCCAGCTTCTTGGGATATAGCGATGTGTACTGGGCCTGGAGAGCATCAGGGAGAAGTATTGGGGAAGTGCTAAAAGTGACATTAAGGGGCCCCGTCCTTATTAACGACACCGGCCACGGCAGGTCACTGCCTCGCTCTTGAAATCACCACATGACCGGGTGCTGCGTGCAGAGATGGGAATAGTCTGAGAGATCCTCGGTCTCTCCTGTCCCAGGGGAAGGCCCAGGTCTCTGCGACCTCAGGGGGAATTTCTCTGTCTGTCTGTCTCTCAGTCTCATGTCTGTCTATATTATGAGATATTTTGAAAGATCATCCTGTCTTGCCCAAATGCAGACGAGAAACATGTTAGAAACCTTCTCATGATGGGTAAAATTTTCCCTCCCAACCATAAGTCTGAGCTGCTACATTTCAGCGTGAAAGTTGCTCAGAGATCTACCAAGTCCTCCTCATGTCCCACTCCTGAATGCATTTCAGCCGAATCCTACCCGTCTCTGCTAGACACCACTGGGAACGTGGGCACAGGAGGACCTCTCATCACACCTCCGGCTGGGAACTTCTCCAAAGATGCAGAGACAGACTCGTCTGCCTGCTGGGCACAGAGGTAGCGTGTGGGTAAAGGGGTCTGTGGGGCAGTAATGTGAGCTCAGCTGGGATTGCAGCTCATCCTTCCCGATTCCCCTCTGCCACATCACAGCACGACAGAAACAAGACACCGTCGCGCCCTCCCTCAGTGCTGGTCACTCACTCCCTTGTTCCTAGTGGATGACCCCGAAGGTGATGGACACGGCTGCAGCAGCTCAGCTCCTCCTCACAGCGCAGCCCTGGGGCCGGAGGGAGCCCTCCTCTGTCACCCATTAAAGGCTCCTGAATGCACTGAACCCATTACTGTCCTTCCCATAAGTGATGTCTTTGATCTTTCCCCCTAGTGCAGTGCACACTCATGGGAGATGTATCTGGGGCTTCCCCCTGCAATTGTTTCGTAAAAGTTCCCATTGCCAGGTGCAGGACCCAGCCCTGCCCATGGGCTGCCAGGAGCCGGACGTGCTTGTCTTCCAGCTCTAGCACCTCCCGCGCACACTTCTGCCCAGACCTTCTCCGGGCTTCCTGGCTTCCTCGGTCTCCATTCCCAGCAGCGTAACCCGGGGTGGGTGCGTGAGGCACCAGCCTTGGGTGCTGACTTAGACCAGGCACCAGGATGGTCCCTCCCTACAGGAGTCCTGGTCATGACAGGGGCAGCCCTGCACCACCCACCTGGAGGAGCTGGGCAGGCAGAGCCCCTTGCCAAGCAGTGTGTCTCAGTGGAGGGGGAGGGAGGACCCCTCTGCCCCACCACAGAGGTTTTGCCATGGGAGGCACAGCCCCACACTTGGGGGATGAGGGAGCACACCAGGGGCATCCCCTGGCAAGTCTATACCTCTGCCAGGCCCCCGGGGCAGCAGCCCCAGGCCGTTGTTGCTGCAGCAGCAAGCGCAGCAGCAGCAGCTGCAGGGAGGGGAGCTGGGAGGTGAGACATTGTCCCCCTCCTGTCCCCACTGGGCAGCAGAATTGCCCCCTGACCTGCACCTCCACCCCGGGTGCTGGCAGAGCCCTTCCTCTCTGTCCTCTCCCTGCACCTGTCTGCTCAGCGGTTTGCTCCTGGGCTGTGTGGGGTCCTGCTCTGAGGCTGGAAATGATCCTCTGAGCTCCAGACAGACCTGAATTTTTGGGTGAGAAGCGGTTGGTTTTCCTCATCTTCCTGTTCATTTCTTTCCCTTTCTGGGTCAGTGTCTCCCAGGGCATCTTCCTCCTGGCTGCCCCTTGCACTGGCACTGGGGGCCCAAATACTGCGTCTGCTTTTGATGATAGGATTCAGAGTCTACGATGCCATGGGTAAGTGTGAGCGACTACTGCCCTCTGAGCACGTCTGGCAGCCCTTCCTCATGTGTGAGCTTCCAGGACCCAGAACAGGACCCCTCATTGTCCCTATTACACTCCCAGTGCACCGACCACTATATCAGAGAGAGCTGATTATTCACCAGTTTACACTGGTGGCAACTGTAGTGCCAGAAAATGCCTCCAGAAATACTCAGCTGAGACTTTCTCAGTGCTTTTAGTTTCTACATTCTGGGAAATGTTCAGAGTTAATGGGGGCAGAGCCACCATTTTGGTTATTTTACCTTACTGCTTTGCATGCAGCATATTAAAAAAAGAGCGAGATTTAAAGGTGTTAGACCCATTCCATACTCAGAGGTTTAATTTTAGTTATGAAAAACCTGTGTTTCACAAATATAAATAAGTTGTTCTACTTTCAAGGGTTTAGGAGTTTTAAATTTCTAAAAATAACATGCAAGCCAATTTCTAAATGCTGTCCTTTAAATCTTGTAATTTTTCAGTTCAAGAATGGCATAATGACACTTTTACATGTGCACGTGTGTCTGTTTTTGTCCATATACACATGCACATACAAGTAAACATGGGTACATGCCTTCTGGATATGTCACTCACGTGTCTGTGTGTGTGTGTGTGTGTGTGTGTGTGTGCACTAGTTGCTTTCAATATAGAGTGTTTGACAGAACCTAGATGAATTGTTTGTCATGGAGTTAGCATCTCATTATTTTCATCGCTTTTCAGGAATAGTGTTGTGTTTTTTGTCCAATGACTATTTTTCATGCAGCATGGAAGTCATTTGATATTACATCATATCGGGTGTCTCAATGCTATAATGTATGTATGTGAACTTCTGCAAATTGTGTGAAGTGCAGTCCTCTAATGCAGGAGAAGCTTCTGCATCACTTCCTAACTGGATACTTATCTCTATCTCTCATGAGGTGTTTTTCATGCCCTGTGGAGACAGTCTTTGTCATTTGTACTGAAGAAAAAACTTGGGAGTGGACTTTGTGGGCCTGGGAAGAGGACTGTCACATGCAAGTCCCAGGAAGTGATTCATTGCCTCCATTCAGCATTTGCGAAAGGTTCATGTGGAGCATATTGACCAGTGTCCCTATTTCCAAAAAAGGGGGACTAATTGGATAGTGGAGAACAACTAACCAAGGCTAGAGGTTTAGGTAGGCTGACCATATGGAAATCCAGAAATGAGGGACCTCATCCTGGAAATCCGCCCCTTTCCCACCATAGTCGCAAAAGTCAGCAGGGATGGGGATGTGTGCCAGGAAGGTGGTCTGTGCCACTCCAACACCAGGCCAGATGGCTCCTTGCACCCAGATGTTTCCAAGATGTCCATCATAATTCACAAAATCCAACTAGGACTAACCTCTGAAATCCAGGTCTTTCCCAGCTAAACCTGAATATATGCTCACCCTTGGTTTCAGAAACAGAACATATCTTTGTGTGCGTGTAGTATTGTTTTCAACTTACAGAGTTTGGCAAGCCCTAGATGATGTGTTTATGCCTGCCTCCAGGGAACCAGAACGATGATCCTGGGTGCCCTACCCTTCACCGTTGCTCAGGCTCTTACTGCCCGGTCACTGTTTGTGGGGTTTCTGGCAGCATGCCATTTCAGACATAATCTAAGCCCCTCTGTGGGGGTGTTATTTCCTTCCTTGCAGTCACTCACATGCCTTGCGTGGGACACAGAGCAGTGACACAGAGCAAAACCCAAACACAGTCGTGTGCAGCTGGGGGCCTTGCTCTGCCCTCTCCCCAGGCTTCTGCCTCATTCCTCTGGCATCTTCTAGCTGGGGTCCTCCTGGGCCAACTCCCAGTTCCTCCAGGCTCCTATATTGCTCCTCCACTCAGCACTGGGAGCTCCTCCTGTTAGCACACCCAGAGTCATCTCCAGTTCCCTGAATGCCTTCTCTTTGCTGCCAGCCATGAGCTCCTGATTACAGCTCTGCACAGCTCAGACTGCCCCTCTGTGCCTTTGGTGCAGGGCTCATAGAGCCAAACATGGGGAATGCTGAATTTTGAAAACGGGGGTGCAGCTGGGACGGTGCATCATCATCACGTGTACAACAGCATTTATTTTTCTACAGTTAAGAATAAAATAGAAGCGATGCTAATATGCTAGGAGTATATGGATGTTTAAGGTTGAAGCAAAAACTCAACCAACTTAACTGGAGTGAATTAATAACAATCTTAAGAGCTATGAAACAGGAGCTTTATTCGGAGGAGCAGTTGACAGACAGCAGAATTGTAGAACCAAGACCGGGAAGGTTGTGGCACATGAGGACCATTATAAGTAAGGGAGGGTCGGCTGTTAATACGTGTGGAACAAAGAGTTTAGAAGGGACCAGGTAGATTATAACAAGCCATGAAGTCAAGTGACTCCCCGAGCACCGCCTGACTAGATGCTGCTGCCACTGCCACTGCCAGGCAGTTGGTTTTAAACAGTGGGTGGAGAAGGGATGGAGGGAGGTGCATGTGCAGGAGTGCAGCCCTCCAGATCTTTTCCGGTAGCCCACAGCCTGCCTCTTCCAGTCTCAACTGAGGCACAGCCCTCACGCTCTCCCTGTCTCAGTAACAGGGCACGACACCCTTTACCACCTGTTGTCCCTATTGCTGGTTGCCCAGGTTGCACTACATCTCCAGTGCTGCACCTACTGTCATTTGACCTCCATGATGCCCCAAGCATCTCAGTCAGAGGGTTGAGAGCAGTGCGTGAAGAGAGACATTGGGTGAGCTGTGTGTATCTGGCTGCAGGTGTGGAGGGATGGCCAGTAGGTAGCTCAGCATCAACTGTCCCGAATCCTTGTGGCACCACATGTAGATGCAGCATAAGGCCAAACTAACAGGACAGAAAATATTCCACTTTGGTTCAACAAGCCAAAATGTTGCAATTTTCCTGATTCAAAAAACTGGAAGCTTGAATGTTCATACAGAAGTGCTAGTTTCAACAAGTGCATTCACCATTTGAAATAATTTCTGTATACAATTCTCAGCTGGGTCTGATTGCCACTCTTACAATTGCACTAGCTGGGGACAAGCCTCATCAGTGTTGCAGCCTGCCCTCGGTCACTCCGGACAGGAGCAGTGACATTATGACCTGCATGCTTTGAACTCACTGCTGTGACATGTTTTTGAATGCTCAGCTCCAGCTGCTTCTACCCTTTTAGAAGAAACTCTGCAATGTGTGCTATCTCCTATATGCCAGTCTGTTTTGGTTTCCTGTTGGACATGGACTGACTTTCCCATCTGCAAAACAAATATGGTAGTTTTATTTCAAATAAGAAGCTGAAGCCCAGAGCTGGATAGTCCTACAGAAAGTAAATTCCTCAGCAGTTTTTTTTGTTTTGTTTTAATTACATCTTGGAAGCTCCAGGAGTCTTAGATCAATGGCTCCCACATCAAAAGCCATTGGAAAGCCTGGGACCCATTACACCCCTGACCCAGTGGAACCAGAGTGTCTGGGCTACCCCTTAGACATTTATATGAAGGGGCAGGGAGACACGTGGCAAGGTGAGCTAGCAGGAGACCAGGCAGGTTTCCATCGCCGTCCTGCCAGAGTTCCAGCACATGTGAAGTTCAAATGGAAGTGCTCTGCAGAGGGACTCACCATTGAGAAATCACCATTATTTACCCCAGTGGAAAACTTGTGCAAGTAGTAACTGTAGATTGTATTAGTACAGTCAGGTCTTTTGTGTCAGAGAATGTCAGACCTGTGAAGCCCTGCTGTAACACTGTTGTGGTGTTCTGAAATTTTAGTCACTGAGCTCAGCCAAGAGAAGGGGGACATGAGCCAGCTGCTGCTGTCCTGCCCAAGCCGGACGCCGTGCCCTCCACGAACTCCAGAGGAACAGCCTCGTGATACAGGTAACTGATGGGAGAGCAGGAGGTATATGCTCAGGTAAGACTTATATCCATTGTAAAAGTACTGTGCTGCAACTTCAAGCCATTGCTCTGATCCTACTCTTTGCAGTGAGAGAGAAAAGGTGCTTTCCCTCTTCTTTATGGCAGCCTTTCGGGCATTTGAAGACTGCTTTCGCATCCCCTTTTAAATGCCTTTTCTGCAAGCTGAACATGCCTAGCTAGTTTAGCCTCTCCAAATATGACTTACTTTCCTTCCTCTTTATCAACTTTGTCCCTGGGCTCTGGACCTTCTTTAACTTTTCCACATCCTTTTTAAAGCATGGAGCTCAGAACTGCACAAAGTATCGTGTGGTGGGCCAGTAGGGGGCGCTCCTGCGTTGAGCCGCCCACCTCCCTGCGCCCGACCACGTTCCAGACTCCGAATGCCTCCCTAGGGGCGCCTTATGCTTGGCCGACCCCTCTCCCGGAGCACACTCGCTAGTCTGGGGGTAACGTCACCGCCACCACCCCAAGAAGAGATTGTCTCGGCCCTGTGTCCTCGGGGAAACACAGGCCTAATAGTCCAATGGGTACTCGACCCAATATAGGCACTTGGGGCACTTCCCCAAGTCAGGGGGCAAAAAGGAAAGTCTCCCTTAGTCCGCAGACCTAAGGGGTCAATTAGGCATAATTTAGACCCACCCTTCAATAAGTCTCCCACACCAGTCAAAAAGGAGAACTTTATTGATTACAAGGGGTAGGGGAAACTAGGGTACAGGGTTGAGCAATATCTTAGAAATCCTAAAGAGCAAACAGTGTGGCTGAGGTAGCCTTTTGATTACGCATCTGTGTTACTGCCAGCTAAATATCTAATCCGATTGAGTAGCTTACTCACAAGCGTCTTCCAGAGTTCTCCAGTTTCCCCTCTGGAGTCTTGGGGTGAGAGAGAGAGCTAGGTCCAGATGGCAAGGCTCCTCTGTCTCGCCTGCTTTGCTGCTGCTTCACCTCATGGCCGAAGAGAGAGAGCCTCCTCCCCCCACCCCCACAAACTATATAGCCCCTGTGACCTCATTCACCTGGGCCAGTGGAAGTCAGCCCCAGTTGGCTGTCAGCCAACCAATTTGAAATACGTCACCTGTTACCAGGCAGATCCCAGCTCCCCAGGTAGATGCCCCTCACCCAGATGGTTGATGCCAATCACGTAGGCAGAGGGAGCAGGTTCCCTCCCTCCCTCAGGAAAGCAGCCAGCTCAGGTTACCTAAAGAGACAGGCTGAGGTGTGATTCCTCTGTGCTGGCCATCTAATCACACTGTCACAGGGCAGAGATTTTGGGGAAAAACCAAGGTGGCTTTATGCCACAACCCTACATGAGGCCAAACCAGTGACAGGTAAAGGCACTATCACCTCCCATGTCTCGCACCTAATGTTTCTATAGATACATGCCAAAACCGTGTTTGCCTTCTGTGAAGTTACATCACACTGCAGACTCATACTGAGCCTCTGATTTACCAAGATTCCCAAATCCTTCTGCATAGTGCTGCCATCTACCTAGGTGTCACCCATTTTATATCTGTGTTTTTGATTATTCCTCCCAAGGTGTAGCAGCTTGCATTTGTCATCAGTGAACTTCATCTTTTAGCTTCAGCCCAGATTTGTAATCTGTTGAGACTAGATCCCTTTCATTTGCATCTCCAGCTCTCTAGCATGTTCACAGTCTCACAGAGATATACTCTAGAGCAGTGGTGAACAATTATTTTGGGTGGAGGGCCTCTTAATGAGTTTGGTGAGCTATTAACAGTCGTAAGAGTAGCCCCACTCCTGGTCACCATCTTGGGATGGAAGTCCCACCCCCTAATGGCTGACTTTTTCCACCCAAAGTCCCTCTGCTTGCCCCAGAAGTGCTCCTTTTCGGAAGTGGGTTTGCCACCTTGGAACTAGAAAAAAACCCAACTTATATACTTACAATCAAACATCCAAAATAACATATTTTAATTTTATTTTTAAAAGAAATTGTTGTTCTGATTTTTGTGTGATTGCATTGTGTATATAGAGGTGATTACATAATAGCTCAAAATGAAGTCTTACTTTTGTATATTGTAGGGTTGTGGAGAGGTGTGGGTAGGTATAGGTGAGTGGGCATGGGGTTTGGGTGGAGTTGTAGAGGTGGGTGGATGTGTGGATGCGGGGTGTGGGGGAGGGTGTGCGGGTATGTCTGGGAGAATACAGCATTTCAGGGAGTTTGGGGGGAAGTGTGGTTGAGGGTGTGTCTGGGAGGGCGTGTCTTGGGTGTGCATGCAGGTGGTGAGTGCATGTGTGGGGTCGGGTGTGTGTGAGTAGCAATGAGTGGGGCTCCCCCCAAAGGAAAGCAGATGTGTGTGGGGGTATACGTGGGGGGAAGGGTATGGGAGTGTGGATAAGTGCAGTGTTTGGTGGGTTTGTGATTATGTATATAGGAGGATGTGGTTGTGGGGTTTGCAGGGGAGGCTTTGTGGGTGTGGAAGAAATCAAACTTCACGCTGTGGTTGAATCAGAACTGACAGAGCCAGCTTTTCTTTATTTAAGGCTATACTGCGATCACAGGGAGAATTCCATACAGCACGGGGAATCACCCTTGTCTGTTTCAAAGGATTTCTCAGACTCTCTAAGTTTACAAGCGTATTTTTACTAAAGACAGAGAAAGAGATAAAAAATACACCTTGGAGAAACAAAACAATAGTAAATTACACAGAAACTTAGAAAGTTTACTTAAACAATTAGCTATGCATAGGGCTATCCCAAGGCATGCAGGAATGCACAGAGCATATTATCAAGATAAACCAAGGAATGCAGGAATGCAGATTCCTTATGTCAGAACATTTGAATTAAGCAGTATCAGCACGTCTGGTCTTGTCTGTTTTTCTAGTCAAGTAAGCCAATTACTTCTACATTCCCTAATTTATTTTTTTTTTTACAAGTTTACCTCATTTCTGGTTGATGGTCTATTCTTCATTGGCTTAGCAGCATGGCTTATGTAACATTGTATTATCATAAACACTAGGTATACTACAGTAAAAACAACAACCAATATCAACAAACTATGAATAACAGTAGAGCCTAAGGAACTAAAAATAGAGCTAAACCAAGAATTCAAATTCCAGTTATCTGACTCATGCTATGTAGCTGCTTCTTTTTGAACATGTTTACTTAAATCCTGGATTTCTTTTGAATTGTCGGGAATATAACTACAGCATTCTTTACCTATTAAAGCACAGACTCCTCCTTTGCTGGCTAGTATATAATCTAATGCAAGTTGGTTTTGCAATGTCATTTGCCTTATTTCCTTCATTTCTGTATTTATTTTATCAAAACTATCAGCAGTAGCATTAGCAATCTTTTCCAGAGATGCTGCAACTTTCTTTATCTCGGACATAACTAAGCCTGTGCCGTAGCTGGGGAACATTATACCCCAAAATCTTTGATTTTCTGTAATTCCACAAACATTGCTAATTCTCCCTTTAGGTAAAAGAAATCTCATAGTAAAAGCAGGATACACTGCGGAGACATAGCACGTTTCTCTCCAACCAGAGGGAAGATTTTTATAGGCCTTATCTCCACATACAAAATAGTGACCAGCTAATGCAGTATATCCACCTGTATTACAGCATGGGGACATCATCCATTGTGAATAATAGCCTGAAAATTGACCTGCAGGGCAGTAGTTAGATATCCAGGAACCATTAGAAAACCAAGCACCTTTTATTTTAAATTCTACCTCGCACTTACTGACTCCTACTGCAACACGAGATCCATTACAGGTCCAACACAACTTTCCAGGGGTGGCATAAGCTAATTGTACATATTCAGACCGGTTGCAACTTACATTCTGCCAGGTTTTGTTCCCATGAAAATTTGAATGGTAAGGAGCTAACATCTGAGTTGTATTCAAGGGTACCGGTATCATGGGTATTCCTCCAGTAGAATAGATAGGGACATGACTACATATCCAACAATGAGAGACATTTTAATCTATTCCTATTTGATTAATTAAAGACAAGAACACATTTTCATGAAGTGATCTTCTTTGTCAGTGCAGAAGTGTAGTTTGGTTTACAGAGTTTCTTATAACTGATGAGTCAAGTTCATATAAGATGGCCCAAAAAGAAATACTGAGAACTATCCAAATCATGACTAACCAA
This sequence comes from Crocodylus siamensis, assembly GCF_052110815.1. Lineage (NCBI taxonomy): Eukaryota > Metazoa > Chordata > Crocodylia > Crocodylidae > Crocodylus > Crocodylus siamensis. Next base: position 200,184,870 of record NC_143395.1, on the reverse strand, counting down.
CTCCACCTCTGAACCAGGAACTAGGTAGAGGCCTTTTTCCTGTCCCAAAGGGCATAGTGGTGTCACTGGGGCACATCCTCTTCGCTCTGTAGTGGCAAATCCTCTTCGCCAGTAGGCGCTTGGCTCACTATTGGCCTTGAGCTCTCCTGCTGGCAGGCGCTAGGCTCACTACCAGTCTGTGGAGGCTGATTTCAAGATTGATATGGAGGAGACTCTAGGTCTAATGGGGCTGATGTTTTCTTACTGTGTGAAGCATGGATCCATGTCTCGAGTCCTTGACACTTGATTGCAGTGTTGGTGGTCAGGAGTACCTGGAATGGGCCTTTCCAGCGAGGTTCCAGCGATGACTTTTGTTGATGGACTTTTTCATGGACCCAATCTCCAGGCAGGATAGTCATTAGTGCTTTACAATAGTCTAGAATGGTATCATCAAGTGAATGTATATCACAAAAGTGGGAGGCAACAGATGGCGAGGCGGGGAGCCTCATGGGTCTTCCCATTAGAATTTCATGTGGGCTAAGCCCAGTCTTTCGGTTGGCAGTAGATCTCATACTCATAAGGGCTATGGGAAGTGCATCTGGCCATTTTAGGTGAGTCTCAGCAGAAATTTTTGCCAGTTTATTTTTCAGAATGCCATTTTGGCGTTCTACTTGACCCGAGGCCTGTGGATGGTATGGGCAATGAAAGTTCTGTTGGATCTGCAGGACTTTGCAGACTTCTTTCATTATCTGTCCAGTAAAATGAGATCCTCTATCAGAGTTTAGGGCTAAAGGAATACCAAACCTTGGAATAAAGTCTCTGAGCAACTTTGGGTAAAGGCTTAGCTGGGTTTAATCTAATTTTTACAGGCTGGGCAGTATGGATTTGTCCTACTTCATTAGCATGCTGGGACCAGAGAAACGAAGGGACAGCTTTTATGATTTCTTCTTGCAACACAGAAAGATCAGGGAACTCAGGTTCAGGAGGTGAGCTAGCTAAAGCAGCAAGTACTGCTATCTTGTTATCACAAGGGACATCTAAATAAACACCATTAGGAGAACAATAGATAGTACAGCAAGTTTACAAAGCAAATCTCTGCCTAACAAATTAACAGGAGAACAAGGACTAAGGAGAAAGGCATGTTGATCAGAAACAGGACCAAGAGAAACATGTAATGGTTGGGAAACAGGATGAGGAAATATTTGATTTGAAATTCCCACAGCATTTACAACAGCAGAGGAAAGGGAAGTTGTGGAAAATTCTTCAGCTTGAAGAGTAGAGCAGCTTGCACCAGTGTCTACTAAAGGTTTTGTAGAGATGCCATTTATCACGCACGAAACAAAGGGATCATCTTGATTAAGTGGGAGAAGTAGGGCTGTGATGATGTTACTATTCCTCAGGCTGGCCTAACAGGAGGCTCCCTGATTCAGGACAGATAATTGAGTGAAAGGAGATGGTGGAGGTTTAAAAGTCATCCCCGGCTGGCCAGGCCGGTGAGGACATTGAGCCTTCCAGTGTCCTGGTTGGCCACAATAATGACAACTGCCATTATTTTGGGACTGAAATCCTCCTCATCCCATCCCACAACCACGTCCCCTGCCTCTGAACTGTCCTCGATGGAAACCTCGTTTTTTGCCCCTGTCTAAAGTCTGTAATTGCAATGACATTAGCTTAGTTTCTGTAGATTCCTTGTTCTTTTCCTGGCAGGTTGTACAATGATTTGCAGTGGTGACTAGTTCTGCAAGTGGCTTAGTCTGCCAGCCTACAGCTATTGTGCACAACTGTTCCTGGACTTTAGAAAGAAGTCCGTGGATAAAAGCGGAAGCAACTGCTTCTGGGGCAGTTTCAGCTGCATTTTCAATACCAGAATGTCTTTCAAATACTAGTTTCAAGCGGTCCATGTAGTCTGCTGGGGATTCTCCTTTATTTTGTTTACAGTTAGGTATTTTGGCCCAGTCAGTTTTCCTGGGGAAAATTTTAAGCAGTCTCAAGGAGGCATCTTCCGGCATCTGCTAAGCGATCTCCAATTCCGGGTTCTTGAGTAGGCCAAGTAGCCTGTACGATGAGGCGGTTGCAGACCTCAGAGGGCAGCACACTTCTCATTAATTGGTTTAAATCTGCCCATGTTGGATCATAACAATGCATTACAGTTTCCAATTCATCTTTAAATTTCTGGGGCTCCTCTCTGATGTTGGGAAATTGTTTAACAAGGTTTAGGAGATCTCCTGGGGTCCAGGGGACAGGGACTGTGATTGTAGTTTCCCCATTTGGACCCTGCCCTGGAAGTTGGCGTAAAGGCATAAGCTGAGCCTTCTTAGATTTTAAAGAAGGGGCTGGACCATACTGGGTACCAGACCTTAAACAAGAGAATGGAGTTGAGATTTCAGGAGACAGACGCCATGTCTTTGGTGGGCATGGGCATGCCCCGGGGGCAGGTGACGGCTGTTGGGTGATAGTTTCCTAGTGAGGTGGGCTAATCCTGCCAGAAGAATCTGTTTGGTTACTTTGGACTTCTTCAGGTTCAGATTGTGCCTGGAACTGATATGGGGGTGGCACATTAAGAAAATCAGTTGTATCTTCTGTAGATTCATTCTGTTATTTGTGGATAAAGTTGTTTTGGTGCTGATGGTACTATTGATGGGGGGTCCCCTTTTGGTGCACCTCTCTGCTTTAATTCTTTTATCTGCAATTTTAGTTTTTCTTGGGAGTCCTTAAGACTCTGAACTTGAGATTCTTGATGTCTTTTGAAAGCTTCTTCATACCAATTGAAAAATGTGTCCCACTGAGTCTGTGGTATATTTCTACCTCTTAACTCAAGGTCTCTGTGGAGATGAACAATTTTACTTAAATCAAATGTTCCCTCCAGGGGAAAGTGCCGGCTAAAATCATCTCTGGTATACCAATTCCATTTGTCTAGAAACTTACAACTTTTATAGCCATAGTGTGTGTACATGTACAATGCTGGAGTCCCTTTTGGCGGAGCCGGTATGTCTTTAGACTCTCTGCTCCCCATATCTTTAAACTCAGTTCACGCAGGTCTTTCATACAGGAATGGCTTATTCAGGGTGTCTGGTCAGGTTGTGAGATTTGCTAGTGGCACAAAGATGCTGTGGCTAATGTCCAAAGACAAGACTCCACTGCAATAACAGCACACAATGCAGTTACTCACGGTTAGACACGGCTCATTTATGAGGGTGGGGAAAGGGTAAATCTGTCGACTTGGTCACGAGGTTCCAGTTGGGCCCCCTTGCATTCAAAACTGCCCTTCCGGACAGTCTTGGGGTAGCTGAACCCAACCTTAGTCTCAGACCTGGTCAGTGGCTCATATTTCTCAATTCATACTCTCAATTCACACAAGGGAATTTCTGCGTTGAGGCACGAGGTTCAAGAGCATTTCTTTAGTCTCAGCCTTGGTCAGCGCTTATCGTGGAAAAACATTCACACTCTAAGAGTTTCCACCTTGCACCCTTGCTTTCAAAGAGCACACAGAACAAATCTGGTGTCTTCGGGGAGGCTGCATAAGGTTTCTACTTCTGGCCTCAGAAAGACCTCACAGTTCTTTACAGAACTTAATTCATACAGGGAAATACTTTCACTGACAAGAGCAACACAGAGTCTTGACTCTTAACCTTGACTCTTTCTACTCACAGTTAATACTTACACAGTGGGTCTGACAGTTCTGGCAGCAAAAGTTCAGATAGAGTGAGCCTCAAGTAGTGAATCAGGAAGACACAGAGACAGCCTCTCACTGAAAAGCCCCAATAGAGATTTCAAAAGGTCTCTTACCTTGGTTTGGCGCCAGGACTTCAGTGAAGAGATGTCTGTGTCCCAGCTGACCACTCTGGGCGTTTCTATCCGAGTCATGGCACCAAATTGTGGAAGAAATCAAACTTCGCGTTGTGGTTGAATCAGAACTGACAGAGCCAGCTTTTCTTTATTTAGAGCTATACTGTGATCACCGGGAGAATTCCACGCAGCACGGGGAATCACCCTTGTCTGTTTCAAAGGTTTTCTCAGACTCTCTAAGTTTACAAGCATATTTATACTAAAGACAGAGAAAGAGATAAAAAATACACCTTGGAGAAACAAAACAATAGTAAATTACACAGAAACTTAGAACGTTTACTTAAACAACTATCTATGCATGGGGCTATCCCAAGGCATGCAGGAATACACAGGGCAAGATATCAAGATAACCCAAGGAATGCAGATTCCTTATGTCAGAACATTTGAATTAAGCAGTATCAGCACGTCTGGTCTTTGTCTGTTTTTCTAGTCAAGTAAGCCAATTACTTCTACATGGGTATGGTGGCATATGCATGGGAGCCCACCATGTACTCCCCCCTTAGACGGTCAGCACCCACCCGCACCCCACAACAGCCTGGAGCCCATGCACCCTGTGGCGCATCCCCACCACCACTAACACCACGCAGCTTGAGCGCATGGGATCCCAGAAGGTCCTGCAGGAAGCCCTGCACAGCAGTGAAGGGGAGGGGCCGCTTTTCCCCCTGCAACAAGCACACATCTTCCCTGCTGCCGCTGGTGATGCTGCAGCTGTTTTGTGTGAACAGGCAAGTGTGCAGCACGTGCAGGGTGGCTCAGGGCTGCACATGGGTCCCCCTTAGTACCAGTTTTTTGGCCACACGTGGTTCTGTGTGAGAGGGGCAGAATTATGTCCACAAACTTCTAACATTCAAAGTAATGCACAGAAAAAAAATGCTGCAACTATGTTCAAATGAAAGGTTTTGATATTACCAAAAAAAAAAATAAAAATTGCGGGATGATTTGCCCTTAGGGATGTTATGTTACATTTCAAATTAAGGAGGAGTAGGAAATAAAAAGTTAAAACAGGTAAAATTCAAACAGAATACTTTCAGATGTGAAAATCATTGAGTGACCCAAACACAGAATGAACTGAGGTTTTCGGTTGATTAAAATCCCCAGGATTTGCCGTTATTCAGACTCAGGTCTGGAAAATTGTTTAAACACTCAAACCTTTCTGGGGAGATAAAAAAACACTTCCCCACCCCACCGCAGCCATTACTGTCTTGATCTGACTTTTAGGCTGGCTCTTGTCAGTCTGCTCCTGCTGTTCCTGGCTCTTGCCCACCTCTCAGTACTGGGGACAAGATCCTAGCTCCTGTCCCCAGATAGAAGGTAAAGGAGCAGGGTGGGCATGAAATCCCCCTGTCTCCAGCACAGGAGTCATGAGGGATGGGGTAAGCTGATTCTCAGTGTGTGTTTGTTCCAGGGCAGCAGTGTCCAGCACGGTGGGTTGTCTACGAGCACAGGTCCTATCTCTTTTCTCCTGAAAAAGGGACTTGGGAACAGGGTAAATCTTCCTGCATTTCTCAAACTGCCTTCCTGCTCACCATTGAGAATAAAGAAGAGCTGGTGAATGCATGGAATACTATATCAGTATAAAACATCTGGGTGAATAGATCAAGAAGAGCCAGGTCCAGGGGCTTGGCTTTCTCTGGCATGGTCTCAACTGGCGATTTCCAACAGGAGGTTCCTGAGGGCTGGTGGGTTGGTAAGTGCAATACATGCTGGAGAGCTCCTCACTCTTGGGATAGAAATTAGGGGATTGTAGACAGCCATTCCCCACCATACAGGATAAGAAGGGAAGAACATGACACTCTCAGGCAAGCAAACTAGCCTGGGAGCAGAGCAAGCTTCAGCACCCATGCTTTGTGTTTCTGGAAGGTCTGGGCAGAGCCCACCATCAGTCTTGCACTGTGTGTAGGGTGCTCAACACTGAATCATCCCCAGTGAGAGTGAGGGCTGTGGCAGAAGAGATTTCTCCCCAAAATCTCTGCCCTGTGACTCTGTGATTAGATGGGCCAGCAGGGAGGAGTCACACCTCAGCCTGTCTCTTTAGGTAACCTGAGCTGGCTGCATTCCTGAGGGAGGGGGGAACCTGCTGCCTCTGCCTATGTGACTTGGCATCAATTACCTGGGTGAGGGGCATCTACCTGGGGAGCTGGAATCTGCCTGGTAACAGGTGATGTATTTCAAATTGGTTGGCTGACAGCCAACTGGGGCTGACCTCCACTGGACCAGGTGAATGAGGTCACAGGGGCTATATAGGTTGGCGGGGGGAGGAGGCTCTCACTCTTCGGCCATGAGGTGAAGCAGCAGCAAAGCAGGGGAGACAGAGGAGCCTTACCATCGGGACCTAGCTCTCTGTCTCACCCCAAGACTCCAGAGGGGAAACTGGAGAACTCTGGAAGATGCTTGTGAGTAAGCTACTCAATCGGATTAGATATTTAGCTGGCAGTAACACAGATGTGTAATCAAAAGGCTACCTCAGCCAGACTGTTTGCTCTCTAGGATTTCTAAGATATTGCTCAACCCTGTACCCTAGTTTACCCTACCCCCTGTAATCAATAAAGTTCTCCTTTTTGACTGGTGTGGGAGACTTATTGAGGGGTGGGTCTAAATTACGCCTAAGAAACCCCTTAGGTCTGCAGACTAAGGGAGACTTTATTTTTTGCCCCCTTGACATGGGGAAGTGCCCCAAGTGCCTGTACCGGGTCGAGTACCCATTGGACTATTAGGCCTGTTTTTCTCCGAGGACACAGGGCTGAGACAGTCCCTTCTCGGGGTGGTGGCAGTGACGTTACCCCCAGACTAGCAAGTGTGCTCCGGGAGAGGGCTCTGCCAAGCATAAGGCACCCCTAGGGAGGCATTTGGAGTCTGGAAGGTGGGCGGGAGCAGGGAGGTGGGCGGCTTAACACAGGAGCGCCCCCTACTGGCCCGCCACACATAGTGGTTAGCGGTGGGATACGAATACCCAGCTGTTTTACTACGGTGGGATCCCTGCCCCCACTACATGTGGTGATAGTGGTGGGATCTGAATACCCTGCAGCTTTACAGGCATAATTTGGGAAGAGTAATAGAGTCACTGAAATCCCTTGAGCAAACAATTTCTAATTTGGCATCGGGTCAACTGGATAGTGTAGATAGCCAGCATGGCGGAGCAGTACGCCGAAAAGACCATGCCTGAACTGAAAGAGCTGGCAAAAGAGAGAGGCCTTCATGTGAAGAAAGGGCTAAAGAAGGAGGAACTGATTAAACTCCTGTGTGACAATGACTCAGCCATAGAGCAACCTCCACACACGCCAACTCCTGAGTCCTCCCCAAAATCACAGCGCTGCATGCCAAGTTCGCAGTCCTCAGGGAAATCAACCCCTCCGGAGGAGCGACAGGGAAGCTCACGTATGAGCTGGAGCTGAAAAAGACGGAGATGGAGGCCCAGCGGAAGAAGGCAAAGATGGAGATGGAGGCCCAGGGTGAGCACGTGGAGGCTCAGCTGGAGCTGAAAAGGATGGAGCAGGAGGAGAAAAGGATGGAGCAGGAGGTGAAAAGCATGGAGCGGGAGGCCCAGCGTGAAGAGGCCCAGCACAAGCAAGCTTGTCTCCATACCTCTGTGAAGCTACGGATCCAAGCTTTTAAAGGAGGCGGGGGAAGTGTGGCAGAAGCCACCTTGGTTTCTCCCCAAAATCTCTGCCCTGTGACTCTGTGATTAGATGGGCCAGCACGGGAGGAATCACACCTCAGCCTGTCTCTTTAGGTAACCTGAGCTGGCTGCTTTCCTGAGGGAGGGGGGAAACCTGCTCCCTCAGCCTACGTGACTTGCATCAATTACCTGGGTGGGGGGTTTCTACCTGGGGAGCTGGAATCTGCCTGGTAACAGGTGATGTATTTTAAATTGGTTGGCTGACAGCCAACTGGGGCTGACCTCCACTGGACCAGGTGAATGAGGTCACAGGGGCTATATAGGTTGGCGGGGGGAGGAGGCTCTCGCTCTTCAGCCATGAGGTGAAGCAGCAGCAAAGCCGGGGAGACAGAGGAGCCTTACCATTGGGACCTAGCTCGCTCTCTCACCCCAAGACTCCAGAAGGGAAACTGGAGAACTCTGGAAGACGCTTGTGAGTAAGCTACTCAATCGGATTAGATATTTAGCTGGCAGTAACACAGATGTGTAATCAAAAGGCTACCTCAGCCAGACTGTTTGCTCTCTAGGATTTCTAAGATATTGCTCAACCCTGTACCCTAGTTTACCCTACCATTTATAATCAATAAAGTTCTCCTTTTTGACTGGTGTGGGAGACTTATTGAGGGGTGGGTCTAAATTACGCCTAAGAGACCCCTTAGGTCTGCAGACTAAGGGAGACTTTACTTTTTGCCCCCTTGACTTGGGGAAGTGCCCCAAGTGCCCATACCGGGTCGAGTACCCGTTGGACTATTAGGCCTGTGTTTCCCCGAGGACACAGGACCGAGACAGTCCCTTCTCAGGGTGGTGGCGGCGACATGTTACCCCCAGACTAGCGAGTGTGCTCTGGGAGAGGGCTCTGCCAAGCATAAGGCGCCCCTAGGGAGGCATTCGGAGTCTGGAACGTGGTCGGGCGCAGGGCGGTGGGTGGCTCAATGCCGGGGCGCCCCCTACTGGCCCGCCACAAGGGCCAAAAGAGCACAAGTATCCCAAAGCTTTGCACCCTCAGCCTGATTTCTAAACTGACTTTAGAATCCAAAAAAATGTTGGATATTCTGAAAAAAAGGTTCTGCACTGATGGGTTCCCATGTACCGCATGATAGTGATTCCTTTCACAGAGAAACTTTGTGTTTTTTCCTTTATATACTCTGTAAGCATAAAAGCCCCATGGCCTGGCACTCTAGTTTCCTCCATCTCCTCAGGTGGCCCACCCTTTGTGCTAGAAGGTGTGAAGGGGTTTGATTTGGCTGGTAGGTGAACCCACTACTCAAGGGGGATATTGCAGTTTAAGGAAGATAGTTTCATAGTTTCTAGGGTCGGAAGGGACCTGAGTAGATCATCTAGTCCAACCCCCTGCCATGGCAGGAAAGAGTACTGGGGTCAAACGCCCCCAGGAAGGTGTTCATCAAGCCTCCTCTTAAAGACCCCCAGGGTAGGAGCCAGCACCACTTCTCTTGGAAGTTGGTTCCAGATCCTAGCCGCCCTGACTGTGAAGTGGCGCCTCCTTCTATCTAGCCTAAACCTACCCTCTGCCAGGTTGTGACCATTATTCCTGGTCACTCCTGGTAGTGCTCGGAGGAACAGGGACTCGCCTGATGTTCCCCCCTGACTAATTTGTAGCAGGCCACTAGATCCCCCCTCAGCCTTCTCTTGTGGAGGCTGAACAGGTTCAGGTCCCGTAGCCTCTCCTCGTAGGGCCTGCCTTGCTGCCCCCTGATCATGCAAGTGGCCCTCCTCTGGACCCTCTCCATGTTGTCCACATCCCTCTTGAAGTGCGGCGCCCAGAACTGGATGCAGTACTCCAATTGCGGCCTGACCAGTGTCGCATAGAGGGGGAGGAGCACCTCCTTGGACCTGCTTGAGATGCATCTGTGGAAGCATGACAAGGTACGGTTGGCCTTCCTGACTGCATCCCCACACTGCCGGCCCATGTTCATCTAGGAGTCAATGATGACTCCAAGATCATTTTCCACCTCTGTACTGACAAGAAGGGAGTTCCCCAACCTGTAGGTATGGTGCTGGTTGTTCCTTCCCAGGTGCATCACTTTTTGCACTTGTCTGTGTTGAATCCCATTCTATTCTCATCCGCCCACCTCTGTAACCTGTTTAGGTCTGATTGGAGCCTATTCCTCCCTTCTAGCATGCCCACATCCCCCCACATCTTAGTGTCATCAGCAGATTTGAACAGGGTGCTTTTTATCCCCTTGTCCAAGTCACTTATGAAGATGTTGGACAGTGCCGGCCCGAGGACCGAGCCCTGGGGGACTCCACTGCCCACATCCCTCCAGGTCAAAAATGACCCATCCACCACCACATTCTGGGTGTTATCCAAGACATCCAAGGCTGCGGTGTAACCTCTTTCAAAACAAAGACTGGCCCAAGGGCTGTTCCCATTGTGAATTTTGGGAGAACATATTTAAGCCAGCTCTTGCCATCACCTTTAACTATCTTCACAGATGCTAATGGAAATGTCTTGACAAACAAAATGTCCAGGCTGCAACATTTAATATAGCAGGCCAAAATCACTTGGTTTTGGGAAGTAAGTTGTAGGTGAACAAGCAGGCTACAACCCTGGAAGTGAGAACCCAACATTACATACCAGGGTGAGCTCTGCACCAAGGCCTGCAGGAGTACTGTGTGTGGGGAACTGCCAGGACCCAGCTAGCGTTCTCCAGGCATTCTCACTCTCTGACAGCTGAAACAATTCACCTTCTCTATGTTTTAGGATTTCATAAAAAAAGAATCATTTCACTATTTTGAAGTTCATGATGATGTTTCCCAGTACTACACATTCTGGATTGGACTGTCATATGATCCTGGATCCAGGAAGTGGGTTTGGGCACATGACTCAGATCACTCCTCTGGCTTGTAAGTCTATGTCACTAGTATGCCCTCATCTCTGCACCAACATGCATCATTCACACCACTGCAATTCACCATGGAGCTGAGGGCTAAAGACTGCACCAGACAATGGGGTCTTGAAATTTGCTAGAGACTCACCTGGCAATAGACTCACCCTCTAGTGCAGGTCCCAAACAACTCCACCCTTTTCTGAACTCCTGTTTCCCAATGCTCCTACAGAGCTGTGGTCTTATCACGTCTAACTCTTTACATGTTTGAAGGTCCTTTCACCCTCAACCACCAGAAGCAGAGCTATAGTTTGAAAGTCCAAGAGAAACTGGTGCAGGAGGCCTGGGGAAGTCTGTGAGTTCAATAGTAGAGGGCAGTAACAGGGCCGTGACACCTTCTCACTTTGCTAACTTCTCTCTCCATAATAAATGTCTATTCTAAGTTCCATTATCACTTTGGAAAGAGCAGCCAGTTGGGGCTGCTCAAAGATTCACAGCGTTTGTTCATTACCAGGGAGCATGAGAAGTTGGGAAAGGGGAGGTGGTATACTGAAGAGCCACTTGATACTTGAGTTTATATGATAGATGCTGTCTGCACTCAGGTGATCTGTGGCTTCATATGGAAGTATGGAGAATTTACAATCTCTCATCATGGGACTGGAGATCCCTCAAGAAAAAAACAGTCAGCTATAGGAGACACACAAATTAGAGCATGCACCATGTTTCATTCCAGGAGCAATTTCTGGCAAGGGAACAATTAGGTGAAGAAGGGGTGGAGGTGGTCAGACCATGATTTTCTAGTGCACCCTGTGTTGTACAATGTGCCATGTGCAAGAAGAGATCCTGTGCTTAAATACTCTAGTCTCACCCAACCACCCCTAGCCTTGAACAACAAACCATTCCTGATCTTCCTTCTGTTAGGTTATTGTTCAGCATTGCCCACTGTAGGGACAACCAGCTCAGAGAGCATCCCCCCCAGCCCTGTGTCTTGGTGTGGTGAGTTCAGGGAGGTGGACATGAAGTATAAAATGTGGACTTCCATTTCAGGTTTGATACGCAAGACCTCAGTCTTCAGAATCATCAGGACAGAGCTTGTTCCTATATCCACGGTGGGAGAGCTAAGGCTAGAGTCTGCGGAGAAACTCATTTCTGCATTTGTGAGAAGAGGAGTAAGGAACGGGTAGGGCCACGCTAACAGCAAAATCCCCCCAGTTGTGTTGCCCACAGGGGGCTGATCAAGGACATAACTGAGGCAGAGAGAGGAGTGTGATGGTGTGGAAGTGCACCCTTCATCCACGAACCTGGACTACGCTGCTGTCGTGTTCAGGAGAACAACAAAATCCTAAACCGCATCATTGGGCAGTGGAGCTGGTAGCTTGGGGTAAGGTGGGATGCTACATAGATACAGGCCAATATAATTTATTTCTGCCTCCTTGGGAATGCCATGTGTGTGCCTATTTCCTGAATCATTTCCCCATCAGCACAGCTGCATGTGCTGGAGTCAGCAGCCATGGGGCCTTCCTACTTACATCCCCAGATCTCACTTTCTTCATTTTGTAATTTGAGTATCCATTGGCAACCACTTGGGAAAAGAGAAAGTCCCAGGAGCCAAGGGTGTGTTTGGCCATAGGGGCCTCACAAACACCTGGAAATGGGAAATGGAAAAGTGCTTGCCATCCTGCAGTGACTGCCCCTCCCCAGGCGCAGATGCCCCCTGATCTCTGCAAGGCAGAGCCTGGTATTGCCCAACTACCAGAGCCCCATGGCTGGGGTTTCCTTCATTCCCCATGGGAGACTCCATGTCCTCTATATGTTATGGAATTTCTCCCTTGCTTCTGAAATAAACCACTGCCCATTATCCCTGTGTCTCTTTCTATGAATAATGGAGGTAGGGAGGTCAGAAACAGGAGTACACACCTTGGCAACTCCGCTAGGTCCAGTATCATACCAGGATGCGAGTGGCTGGAACTGGAGGTCACCCCAGGGTCAGGAGAAGCCAGTAAGGAGCAGCCCACCACCTTCCTGCATTTTTAAATCAGCTGGGTGGTAGTGACAGCACCATCATCGGCAGCCGTGTCCCCCTCCAAGGCATCCCTGACTATGAGGTGCAGCTGGTGTGCCACACAGCAGATGCCAAAAAAGTTGGCATCATGGACCACCTTGGCCATATTGTCCCCACTGTCAATGAACATGAACCCGCGGGTGAGCACCCCCCCCACACCATGCAGTTCATGGCCACGATGATCTCCCTTGCCATGTGGGACTCATCCACCACCTCCACTTGAAGGAAAGCCCACCAACGCCCTGACTAATCACACCAGTGCCCTGTGAGAGAGCGGTAGTATGATCTCCACCCCAGCTGCTCCAGATGTCTGAGCTGAAGTGCAAAGCTGCCTGTGGCCCTACCTTCTGGAGCTCCTCCCTCAGGTACTCCCTCCATGCCTCATACAGGGAGGCCCTCACCATCCTACTACAGGTGGTGCTTGTGGGCACGTGGTATGTGGGGCCATGAGGTGTTTGAACCCTGGCCGCTCAACTAAGGAGAAGGGCTGGCCATATACAGCAAGCATCTCCCCAACACTCTCGCCTCGCTCGCCTTCAGAACATGCCCCCCCGCTATGTCTCCGTCTTTCCCCCACTACTCCAGGGTGGCCTGCCTCTGCTTCATGGGGATGGGGGCTTTGGAAAGAGAGGGGGACTTCCCTTTGGGCACGCTCCCACTGGTGCCAGGCTGAGGAGGAAGAAGGGCAAAGGGATGCTGCCTCCTGAGATGCAGCAGCATCTCTGTGGTGATGAAGTGTTTCACCTCCTTGCCCTGGCTGATCTGCCTTCAGCACTGCTGGAAAATAGCATACTTGGGATCATCTGCCACCTCAAAATGATCATACACTACATTACCCCCACCCCCTACCACTTCTGGGTTGAGGGTGGGTATTCTGCCTTATACCCCTCCTCAGCAGGCAGAGGCACAGGAGGGGAAGCTGAGCCACCTGTTCCCACAACCTCCTCTGAGGTGCCTTTCTCAATGGAGACCTGGCTCTAGGGGAAATTTGAGGGGTGTGGAGCATAAACTCAAATACCCTCTTGGTGCCCAGAATTTCTTTAGCTAGGGCACTCAGGTCCCCTGGTTCCACATCCAGGTCTGACTCTGGCACTGGGAGGCTCATGCTGGGAGATGAAATTGGGGTGGAGGAGACTGTCATTCTACTGCTGGTGGCTATTTCTGGTATTAGGTGAGGTGGTACAGGTGCAGGGACAGGTACTGCTCCCACCTCCTTGATCCCACTGGCAGCAGAAGTCTCATGGCTACCAGGATAGAGGATGCATCTATGTTTGGGGCAGGGGGGACACTTTCAGTTCTAGCTCTCCCTCTACCCCCTTTAGCCCCTCTCCCTCCCCTGCCAGAAGACCTGGCACCTGCTTTTCCAGCACACTTCATATTAATCTTTCCTGCACTGAAAAATATGTCTTTGTGTGTGAGCAACTGTAATATCTCTTCATCTTCTTCCCTTCCCTTTTTCTGTGTTGTGTTTAACAATATCTCTTGTATGATGTATGTGTATCTGATTTCTTCTGTGTTGTGTTTAGTCTGTATCTGTGTGTAATTGCATAATATCTCTTCTTCTTGGTGAATGAGCTTTCCTGCACCGTGATGGATCACACTGTGTGCAAGGGAAAACCCAGCTTTCATTTTTAAAATTGTGGGGGAAAAAACCAAGAACCAATAAGAGGTTTTTGGGGAAGAATTGAAAGAAATGCATGTGATAGGGATAAGTAGAGGGATTATAGTTAGTAAGTTGTATCTAATCCTTTTCAAGAACAGAAACTAGCAGGAGACTGACAAGGATGGAAGCCAAGGCTGTCCAGTACCTTTTGGGCACTGTTGCTCAGGCAGAAACAGCTCCCAAAAGGTACAGAAAGGACACATCAGAATTTTTTCTTGCTTTGAAACACTGTGGCAGTTTTAAGGGGAAAAAACCCCACAAAGTGCAGCCCTAAGGTCTGAATCTGTCTTGGCTGTGTTCACCTGGTCTCATTATTCAGTACTCACATGTTAAAGGAAACCCAGACTCACCAGCTCTTCTCTGCTCTCTTTTGTGATCAACCCAGCAGACATTTACACTGTCCTCAAGTTCTGAAAAGAGGTAGGACCTGTCCTGGTTGGCAATCCACAGTGCTGGATACTTCTCCTTGGAACAAACACATACCACAGATCAGCTCACCCCATTCCACTAACATGCCTTGCTGGGGATGTTGCTGTCAGGATCACAGGGATTTCACACTCTCTGTGTTCCTCCAGCTCCACCTACCTCTCCCAGGTCCTGCTGTGAGGTTTTCATGGGCTTAAGTGGCAAGGTATGTTCCTGCCACAGACATCTAAATGGGGATGGGCCTTCTTCATCAGGAGTGGCAGCTGCTGTCAAGCAGGGACTGATTTCCTTGGCTGTGGGTGGGTGAGCAAAAGCAGCCATTGCCATCTTAGCTAAGGGCAGACCAGCCTTCTGCGTCCCAACTGGGTCAGGATGTTGAGGTCTTGTTCCTGGCAACCAGAGGTAGGCAGAACCAGGAGCACCAGGCCCTACATGTCCAAAAACAGCTCTGAAGCCACTCATGGACAGTACTTCTTATAGGTGATTTGGTTTTATATATCCTTAAACTTTGAGAGGTCATAGATAGATTTAATAGATTTTTTGGACTGGAAGAGACATCAGTAGATCATCAAGTGTGATAACCTGCCCTGGGCAGGAAAGAGCTCTGGGGTCAGATGAGCCCAGCTAAGTGCTTGTCTAGCTCCTCTTAAATACCCGCAAGGTAGGGGAAAGCACCATCTCCCTTGGAAGTCCATTCCAGATTTTGGCAACTCTCACCATAAAATTTTTTTTTCCTAAAGTCTAATCTAAATCTGGTCTCCAAGTTTATGGCCATTCTTA
The DNA here is from genome assembly GCF_052110815.1 of Crocodylus siamensis. Lineage (NCBI taxonomy): Eukaryota > Metazoa > Chordata > Crocodylia > Crocodylidae > Crocodylus > Crocodylus siamensis. The sequence continues at coordinate 200,169,613 of NC_143395.1, read as the reverse complement.
GTAACCCCAAGGGGCGCCCTGGTAAACAGAGTATCCCCTAGTCCTTTCTGCCCACTTTCCTCAATGAATTTGTATATGGCCAGAAGATCCCCTCTCAGTCTTCTTTCGCAGAAGCTCATGGAAATGTCAAATGCTTGGTGACATTATTATAAACAAAGTTTCTTCTGCTTGTTTTCTGAATTATTTTGTTTCACCTGACAGGAAATGTATTCCAATTTGCATTCTCCAGATTATTTTAAAGCAAAACACAAAGCAAAAAATTTATTTTGGGTCAGACAAACATTTTTTCTTGACTTTTCTGATATGCCAGGGGGCTGAACTAACCAGTTTTTGCTCTTGTATAATTGCTGTCCTGGAAGAGTTCTGTTTGTACATTAAATAGGTTTTAGACTCGTGGAAATGAAATGCTTGGTGACATTGCCTGCTCTGCCTGTTGCCTGCTTTTTGTGTGTCTTGAAAACCAGAGCAACGCATTGAATAGTGCAAATTGACGCTTGCTCTATGTCTCAAATTGCTTTGTTCTCTCACTAAGCCCACATTAAAGTCTGGACTCTAAACAGCTCTTCAATGGGCAAAACCATACTCCAATCTTGGGAGCCAAAATCTCCTCTGTTCTTCCCTAGGATTAGCTTCCTACAGCCAAATTCATTATCTCAGCTTTAGCTTGGCTGAATATTATGGATTTTTTTTTTTTTTGGTAGGAGGTGAACACTATTGACTGTTCAGAACAGACTGAAAGACTGCATTTACTTGAATATAGGATGACTTCTGCATCCCACCTCCCCACAATAATTAGGTATGGAAAATTTATAAATTTGGTATAACTTTTCAGCTATAGAAATCTAATTATTGGAGGCTTGTACTGAATCTACCCCCAGCATTACAGCAGGGAAAATAAATCTTGCCAATGATACCTCCAACCTGGGGACACCCAATTAGGGTGTGGATCTCCCAATGCCCCAAAGAAACCACCATGGCATGTTCCTGACGCACCCCACCCATTATCCAAGCAGAGGCACACATGAGTGGTGGGAGATGGTTGATTTTCAGAACCAAGGTGACATTTCTGTAGCAGATAGAGGACATGGATCCTCCCCAGGGTAGTGGTGGAAACCCCAGCCTTTAGGGCTCCTGCTGCTAAACAGGACTAGAGCCTGCCTTGTACACATCTGTGCCTGGGCAAGAGCAGTCACCACAAGACAATGGATGTTCTCCATCTGATTTCCATAGGCCTATAATGCCCCCTGTGGTTATGCACACCATTAGTTCCTGGAACGTCTTGTTTGCAAGAGGGGTTGCCAAGCTACCATGAACGCCCATCACCAGGACAAGAATACAACAAGCAAGGTTGTAATGAAGGCAGGAGAGTCCCCCCTTTGCTGGCTCCAGCAGATGCAGCTTGGCTGTTGGGGGAGACAGACTGCTATCAACTGGAATAAGCATGAACTGAAAGAGCTGGCAGAAGGGGGTGAGATTTGCCTGTGTCTCTGTGGCTTCACACACAGTCTGAGGTTAGCAGTCACACTGCCCCAAAATGCACTTTAAGACATTGCTGCCCCCCGCTGCAAAAAGCAACACAAGATTCAGAGATTTCTGCTGGTGAATGCATTTCTGTTCCTGAGCTCCACACTCCTCTTTCAGTTGCAGTGATCCCCTTGACCAGCCCCCACCACACCGTCTGTCTGCTGGGTCAATCAAGTTTATTTTTTCCTTGTGCTTTCTTCTTCCTTTCACAAATGCAGAACCAAGTTTCTCCACAGCCTCCAGCTTTCACTTTTTCACCTTGCAAAAATGCACAAGCTCCACCCGGATAATTCTGAGGACTAGGGTCTGAGAGCGCATACCTGGAAGGCAAAGTCATGGGGCACAATCAGGTCTATTCTCTGACCCCCATGTTAGGACACAGAGCTGCGAGTTCTGCCTGCTTAAAGCACTGACCACAGGGGATGTTCAAGCCATGACCCAGCAAAAGGAAGGTCAGAGATGCTTTTCAGCTCAGGCCTGTAATTGTTTGGATGAGAAACAGGCAGCACAGGACCGCTGCAATCTCATGACAAATTTATATGGCAGGGTGTGGTCAACTTTGATTCCTCAATGTACTTCACATGAGGACAATTCAGTCCTCCAGAAATTGGTCCTGGAATCAAATTTGCAAAACATTTTCTTTCCTCCCCATCCTGTGCCTGCATGCTGACACAAAGAGATCTCTATTCCCAAGGTGGGCGAGAGAAGAGGCCTCAGTTTCCCATGCAATTCACAGATCACCTGAGATCAGATGCTGTCCATGGGATACATTCATGTACCATATGGCTCTTCAAAGTATCACGTATCTGTGATGTGGGAGGTAGGTTAGGGGGGGATAAGGTAACTCTGTATCATTTACCACATCTATGATCTAACTCCATTGTCCCATCCACCCCTCCAATGTTCCTGGAGCCAGCAAGAGGTGCCAGGTGCTATGGGGGTGGTCTCTAGCATGGAGGACCCTGCAGGAGCAGCCTCAACAGCAGAGACTGACCTTAACCCTGGAGGTACAGACCAGGGGCCAACAGAGTGCAGACTGCAGATAATTGGGGAGCAGATCTTTTTTTCTTTTACTGCATCTCTCAGCACTGGTGTGATTTCCTAAGCAGGGGAATGGCATTTGTTATGCGTTTTGAAATTGGGCCTTGCACGCGCGCGCGCGCACACACACACACACACACACTGTTCTTGGACTGCCCTAGTGACAGAGATTTACAGGCCAGAGGCGAGTTGAATCATCTGCCCAGACCCACTTCACCTTTCTGAAGTCAAACGACAACCCAGTCCAGAATGGGTAGCAGTATGATCTTCAGCATATTCAAAAGACCTTGCAGTTATGAAATCCTGCACCACAATAAGATCAGATGAAATAAGAGTCGTCTCAGCCACATGGAGAGCACCAGCAGAGCACTATGGTATAACCTCAGGCCTAAGTGCGGAGAACCCCGCTGCAGAGAACTGGGTAGCCTGCACCTGCATAAGAGCAAGTGCCAGTCTGGCCAGGTGAGTTCTCCAACATACTGCAGGTAATGCTGTAGGATCAGACACATGCCTAGGACCATGTGCACTGTAGTCTGGAAATACAACAGGTGAACAATAGAACGTATGTTTGTGTAATGGGGTGGTGTCCTAGGGATGGCCATGATCTCCCTAGCGCCCCCTTACCATGCCAAGTTTGCCTCAAAGCACCCTCAAGTCTCGCCCACCACATCTTTGATGTTATTGTATAATAGGGAGGCTGCCTATCTGTCCTCTTGGACACAGTTTGCTGCCGTACCCTGGCCCCGTTCAGTAATGGGTGTCTCGGTACCCGCCAGCTTTATGGGCTATGTGTGGCTCCAACCAACCCTTTACCACACACCAAGCCTCACAGATGTAACTGATGTTGTTTGGTCTCCCACTATGTCTCCCTGGCATGCAGGCTCTCAGCAGCCCTGTCTCTCTCTGCGCCTTCTCTGGTGCTTGTGCTCTGCGCAGCCTTGCCTTGCACCATGCCTCATTGGGCCCCTGGGCTCTCCATAGCCTTGCCTCGCACCGTGCCTCACTGGCGCTTGGGTTCTCCTAAGCCCTGTCTCACACCATGCCTCCTTGGGCACTCGCTCCCCCCCTCTGGGGCTTCTCGCTGCCCCCCCTCTGGGGCTGGGATTCCCTCGGCACCATGGGTCCCCTATGAGGCCTCCTCCAACCCCTAATATCATCACCCAAACCTCTGGTGTAAACAGCAAGCACAAAACATAAGCCCCTGGGCTAAAACATAAATTCTAGCCTCTTCGCTGTAACATCATCCGAGCCACCCCAAGGGTGCTCCATCTCTCCCCCAGTATCAGGCTGCTCGTGCAGTCCAGCCTCTCCTCTTTACTTACTTAGGCAGGGCTCCTTCCCCCTTGGTGGCCAGCAGCCAACTCCCCCCTTGGTCTCAGGCTTGTGATTTATACAGGCACCCTGCCCCTTCTGGTCAGCTGACTAGGCAGGTGTGAGTCACTACCTCCCTCTGGTTGCCCTAGCAACGTGCACCTGGGTGTTTATCTCTTGATCCACAAATAGCAGGCACCTCAGTGCCCTTGCTACAGTGTGCATATAGATAAACCCCTCATTGAATCCTGGCCATGGCACCATGTCACATCACTCCACCCCGCCCACCGCCCCATGCTTCTTCCCCCTGCAACCCAGTTGAAGTTGTGCCAGAAAGTGAAGCCCTAGAGCTTGACTCCTTCCTGACAGTGTTCACTTGGTCATATTTTATTGATATATTAAAAGTAACATGCAGTCACCAGCTCTTCTTTACTCTCTATTGTGAGCAGCGTAGCAGATTGAGAAATGCAGGAGGATTTACACTGCTCCCAAGTTTCTTTTTCAGGAGCAAACAGGTAAGACCTGTCCTACTTGGCAGTCCACAGTGCTGTACACTTCTCCCCTGGAACAAACACACACAACAGGTCACATTCTCCATCACCCTGTGTGGGTATGTTGTTGTCAGCAACACAAGGATTTCACCCCTTCTGTGTTTCCCTTCCATTGAGCGAGTAATGGGCTTGACAGCCCAATTGCCACCTTGGCTGAGGCCAGGCTGACCTGAGCCCACCTGGGTTGAGGAGTTGGGCCTTACTCCCAGAGGGCATGGTGAAGAAGAGGCAGGAGCTCCAGGCCTTGCCTGACAAGAGCAAGTCATGGAACAGGATGTGGACAGTAATGACCCCTGGGGAAAAGGTCTGGTTTTCCTTTCCCTGCCAGGTCCTGAGAGTTTAGGAGATTTCCCCTGTCTAGAAGTCTGATGAACAAGCACAATTCTGAAAATTGGAAAATTGCAGTTTGTCCTCAGCAGGGAGAGGTGGGTAAGAGGCAGGAGCAACTGGCCTAACTGTGACAATGGCAAGCCCCAGAGCCACATGTGGCCTGTAACAACTTCCAGGGGAAATGTTTATCCCACCACTGAAAAGATCTGAGAGGACAGAGGATTTCCTTGTCCTCAGTACAGATGAAACGCAAAATCCTGAATACATATATGAGCTCCAAAACACAACTCTTTTGTGTTAGGGTCACTCAGACTTTCCAATATGCAAGTATTTTTTCACTCATTTTATCTGCTTTCCTGTTCAAACATTAAGAAATCAACCCTTAGACCAGAGAACCAAAATCTTCAACTTTCCAAAGATTTCCACTCCCTGCCAGGCAGGGGATGAGAAGAAAGCAGTCAGTTGGGATGGGAGGCACTGCCAGTGAGGATGCCCCTTACTCTGCCACTCCCCCCAAGTGGGACCTCAGGGCAACATCTCCAAGGATATCCCTCAGCCAAGGCCAGCACGTCTTTGGGAGAGGAAAACATGCTCTGCAATGCCAGGACACCCATGTACATTAATGAACGTGCCCTGTGGAGACACCAGATTTCAGCCTAGAATCTACCTGTGTCCTGGGGCTGCTCCCTTGGACTTCCAGGCAGGCTGGGTTTTTGGCAGGATGTCAGCTCAGAGTGAGATTCTTCACTTGCTTCACAAAGTTTTCCTTCTCTCTGCCCATCTGAGACACCTAAAAATCACAAGAGGATTTCAGTGCCTGTTACAATACAGGCTGTAGTGGAGCTTCACAGATCCAATGCTTTCTCCTTTACAGTGACCCAAACCCCTTGTTTGCACTAACACTATTTGCAGTTACAGCTTGTGGCTGGCTAGTAGGGGGAGCTCCTGCATTGAGCCTCCCACCTCACTATGCCCGTCCACCTTCCAGACTCCACATGTCTCTCCAGGGGCGCCTAAGCCCTGGCAGACCCCCTTTCTAGCCCCACCACAAAGTCCAGGGGTAACATGTGTTGCCACCACCCCAAGAAGGAACTGTCTAGGTCCTGTGTCCTTGGGGAAACATGGGCCTAATATTCCTATGGGTACTTGACCCAGTACAAGAACTTGGGGTACCTCCCCAAGTCGGGGGACAAAAATAATCTCCCTTAGTCTGCAGACCCAAGGGGCCTCCTGGCATAATTGAACCCACCCCTCAATAAGTCTCCTACACCAGTCACAAAGGAGAATTTTATTGCTCCTGACAGGATGAGGTAGAATAGGGTAAGAGGTAGAGCACTATCAAGTGATTACCGCTGAGCAAGACAATCTGGCTGAGGTAGCCGTTTGATACACAAATGCATCACTGTGAGCTGACTAGCTCTCTAGAAACACTTACAAGTATCATTCAGAACATGACAGAAATCTGGCTTGGAGATTTCCAGAGAGAGAGCATTTCAGATGGATCAGACTCTCTCCCTGTGTCCTGATGCTTGTGCCATGCTGGTAAAATGGCTTCTCTCCTTCTTCTTCTTGCACCAGGCCCTTATATAGCCGTTCTGACCTCATTAGCCCTGTCCAATAGAAGCCAGCAGTGTTGGCAACTAGCCTACCAATTTGAAAAGCATCACTGGTTAACTGGGCAGGTAAGCAGGGGCTTTTCCCTCCCCCAACTCAGGTGACCATAGGGACCACATCCTAGGCACCAGGCTTTTGTCATGTAGGCAGGGAGGACAAACCCCACCCTTCCTTAGGAATTCGACCCCAGTATCCTAAGCTGACAGGACAGGTTCCTGGAGAGAGACACAGACGGTGGCATTTCAGCCACACAGCTACTGGACATTTTGTGGGGGAGCACTTTTTCTTATTGCAAAAATGAGGATTTAATGGAAACTGGCTTTGTTCCCTGGTGGCTCACCTGCCAATCTACCTCCCTGCTTATTTGTGAGTAGCTTCAGAGGTGGCCCAGTATCCTGATTACGAGGATGCCCATGTTCAGGAAGGCAAAGGAGTCAGGGCTCCACTACAGCTTCCTTTCAGAGATTCTTCAGAGCTGGGCCTCCAGTGGCTTCCAAGCCCCCAGACAGTAAGGAAGGAATTTCATTTTGGTAAGAAACATCCAGGCTCCGGCTCTGTGCTCCCATCTGGGAGTAACAAAACTTCCTAAACATCAAAAGTTTTGATTCTTTGGGATTTTTATAAAGAACTGAAATCCAGGTCCTCCCCAGCTCCATCTACCTTGTTTGGCAGAACCTTCCTGACTGGTCACAGAGCAAACTGCCTGGAGCATCTGTCCCACTTAGCTTAGCACAGATCTGCTGAGATTATTCCCACAAAGCTCCAAGGAGCTCACAAATCAACAGCAACATCATGCCTGCCAAATGCAGAGGTCTGCACCATAACCCAAGCTCACATTTCCAAACCGGTGGTCACCTGAAGCAGCAACCCACAGATGGGGATGTGCTGGGCTAATTTTCTGCTTAAAAAATCTATGACTCAAGTTTTATTTTCAGTGCACAAAAGAACATAGCTTTGCCCATAGGGAATAGCACTTAGAGTGTATGAACATACTTTTTATTTTCTAAACAGACTTCAGGGCTGCAGGCCAATTATCTGCTGATGTCTACGAACCTATCTGCACAGAGTTCACCAGAGCTAGGCCTATTTGCACTAAGCTGAGGGTTTAACCCAGGATAGCCACAAGTACAGAAGCTGTAGCAGCTTATAACAGAAATAGGCAGGTGTACAGGAGACACACATTGCATATAATCTGCTAAAAAGGCTGAAGCAAGCAGTAAGGAAAGCCATAATGAAGCTGTGACCTCATTGTTTTCAGACCAGTCTCCCTGTTACCATCAAGCATGACCCAGCACAGGATGCAATGGTAATGAACTTATGCACCTGCCTCTAGCAGCTCCCATGTCTCTACTGGGCTTTGGATTTAAGAAGACATCAGTAGTTATGGGAGAGTCTCCACCTGAATAGTGGAGGGACTTTGTGCTCTGTGCCCAACTCAGTGACTTCCACATCAGATCAGCCTACCTTTGTCTTTTGTAACAGACATCAGTATGTCAAGATGTTTAGGACAAACCTTGAAGTCCATTTTCTCCACAGCTCCCCTCTCAACCCTCTGGTAGAGCTCAGGTACATCCATGTTTTTCTACAATATGGACATATTTGGAGGAATTTATAGAGATGTTTGCTGTTTTATTGTGATACAAAGCCCCAGTTGCTGATCTAGTTTACAGTTATAGCAATTAGAAATTTCTAAGGGAGCATGTTTCCCATTAGGGCAAAAAAAAGTTGAGTTCTCACAAGAAAGCACAAACCGTTCCACTGGGACTGAACTTCTCATGGGACTCAGAGGAGTTTGCAATGGAAACCCCCCAGGTGCCCTTCCAGCTCACCGTCCCACCTGCTTCTCAGGTGCTTCATATGGAGAACCTGGAAATATGGAAATATGGAGGCCTAAGGGGTGGCCCAGGCTTGCTGACTCCTTCCACACCCACCTGGTGGGCATAGTGCAATCATGGCTGTAAAGGCTTCCAGGCTTTTCCATGGCTTCTTTAGGGGCTTGCCACGGACCCGGGGCCCCCCGAACTTCCAGGCATTAAAACGAGATGCGGACAAATTTCATTTCTGTAAGAAATATCCAGGTTTGGGCTTTTCTTCCCCTGATTTGGTTTGGAAATACTTCCAATACCACAGTTCCAAACACACAGTCTTTCTGTGCAGGAGTGAAATTCAATCCCTAGCCTCCAGTAGCCTAAAAACAAAATCTCCAGGTGTCCAGTAGACCACATACATTGCACAGTGGATGGATGCCCAGTGATCTGACAGGCCAGAACTGAACTGATTCAATTTACAGGGGAACTGTTACAGCAGGGCACGTGGGGAGATGGTCCCTATTCTCTGTGCTAGCCTTGTGCTAATACAAGGAAACCGGCTCCTTGACTCTTTTCCTTTCTATTTCTCCTTTTGCATCAGCTCAGTGTGGGGTTTTTTTTCTTTGTCACACTGATAAGCCAAGATTTTCTTTCATGCATTTAATTCCCCTATGTCAAGGGGAGGACTTGCAGGACCATGACCCTGGATTATGATACCAAATGCCCTGCTGTGTTCTGGTGCCCAGAGAGTCATGGGGTCACTGTTCATCCAAAACATGAAAGTAATTCTCAAGAAAGCCACTACAATGACACATAAGCAAACAAGTTTCCACTCAGTTCATGTCCAGGCTTTGTCTCCCTCATTTACCATGTGCTACTCTCTGCTAAATACAGCATGATGCTCACAGAGAAGGTAACTAGTATTTTAGTGAGTTACTACAAATAATATGGCATATTAGCATCTTTCTAGAACCATCAGAAAGCACTGCCTGCCCTCGAAAACAGTGCAAAGACTCCTATCAGATACCCAGTGATTCCTCCTCTATGAACTTACCATTGTAACCCAAAGCTCCTCTTGCTGTCAGCAGAGAATCCCAAGAACAAGGGTAGAAAGCTGTCAGTGAATAGGTGTAGCTGAAGGATCTGGTGAAGAAATGAGAATAATGCAAGTATTGGTATCAGCCAAACACAGAAAGGACTGTCTCACACGTAATAACTTGGAAAGGGAAAGAAAGAAGAGGTTTGTGTGCACATCCTTAAAAATGTATCCTAGAAGCAGTTGCACTTGATGAAAAATAGTGAAGGGGTGGCTGGGGAAAGAATATGTAAAGGAAATAATCATTAGTGCTCCTAGGTTGACCAGACCCAGAGCCCTGTCCCTGGGAAAGTGTCTTGAAAATAACAGTGTCCTTTTGCAAAATAAATGTTTGAGCAAGTGTTGTGTGTGCAGTCATGGAAATGCATGGTGCAAAAGCATCAACAGATGAAATTATGATTGGCACAGAGAAAGGGAAATGTTGGGTAGAAAAGAGTACATAAGGGGAAATGCTCAGCAGCTGTATTTGCTTATGTGCCTACACTGTGAGCATGCTGGACAATGCTGGGGTGCCATCACTATCCCATATCATCTGCAAGTGCTGGAATGAATAACTCTAGTTGCAGGGCAGTCCAGCTGCTGTAAATATTCTCACTGTGCTCTGTTTGCTTGTTGTTCCTGCTCTTAGAGAAGGTGACATCAAATACTGAAGGTGACATGCAAATACTGAGCACAATGTAAACTGGATATTAAAGTCAAGTCAATCACCCACCACCAGTTTTCTATTACATATATAAGCCCCAAATATATTTTTCATAAGTGTTCATGCCACTGTACCTGGGTATTGGGATAAAGGCCCAGATTCTCACCTGCCCATGCCTTTTTTTTGCTGGCCCCTTCTGGATGTGTGCCAGCATAATTTTCTTGAACAGCTTGCCTAGGATCGAGGTAAGACTAACCGGCCTATAGTTTCCCGGGTCCTCCTTCCTGCCTTTTTTGAAGATGGGGACCACGTTGGCCCTCTTCCAGTCCTCCGGTACCTCATCAGAGCACCATGACTGCTCGTAAAGCCGTGCCAGGGGACTTGCAATGACCTCGGCCAGTTCCTTTAGAACTCCAGGGTGGAGATCATCCGGACCGGCTGACTTGAATATGTCCAGCCCCTCCAGAAGCTCCCTAACTAAATCCTCACTAACCTGTGGCCCAGGTGTGCCTCCCCCGGGGCCCGAGGGGGGCCCAGCAGGGAGGTGGCTGTTCTGGTCCCTACTTAGGAAGACGGAGGCAAAGAAATCGTTAAAGGTCCTGTAGCCTCTCTTCATAGGGCCTGCCCTGCTGCCCCCTGATCATGCGAGTGGCCCTCCTCTGGACCCTTTCCATGCTGTCCACATCCCTCTTGAAGTGCAGCACCCAGACTTGGATGCAGTACTCCAACTGCAGCCTCATCAGTGCCGTATAGAGGGGGAGGATCACCTCCTTGGACCTGCTTGAGATGCATCTGTGGATTCCTGCAGGCAATTTTATCAGAAGAAGAAAGCAACCTGCAGCAAGATCTAGAAGGGTTGTTTTGCTTTAAAACCTGTTACTTTCTTCAGAAGAAGACACAGACACTGATACAAGAAACATGGACAAGAAATAGAACTACAATCCTCAGAAATATGAATTCTGAATGATGATTGGGGGCCAAAGGAACCTTATTTCCCGTATTTCCCCATTCATCCTTGTGGGACTATTTTAATGAGAGAAGAGTGGCTGATGTAATATTTAAAGGAGAAAAACAGGAATGAGATCACACTTTATAAGGACAGAAATGCTGGATTGCATGTTTGAGGACTTCCTGGGGATGAAAGCAAGCAAAGAGAGAATGCAGAGGAGAGCAATAGAGGTGTCAAAGGTTGAACAGCTAAAGATTCAGAACATCTTATGCAACTTGCAGAAGGGCCTTGGCCAAATGTCTCCGAGGGCTTCTCCTTCTTTTTGTAAGCAGGGTTTATTTCATGGTGGCTAATGATTATAAAAATGATTTTCAATTTCTACCTTGACAATGGTATATTTTTAGAAGAGATATTTGGTTCCATGCTGTATCTTTGTTTCCATGTTTTGGCCTTTTAGACTGATCAAATTTCAGGTCCAAGTAGGTTATCACATGCTCACTCATGTCCTGTGGTGCTAGGGAAAGAGAAATTATAACCTGGGTTTGAGTAGACTGAGTCAGTTGGGTGGTACTCACTGGGTGTGCCTACGCATCACCCTACAGCGACATAGTAACATATTACATCATCGTACAGTGCGCTACAGCGACATAGAGATCACATGGGTCTACATGTGATCACCAGCTACATCACTGTAGCAGCACACTCTCCAGTTATATCATACCGCTACGGTAATGTAGCAGCGAAATCTGACTCTGTGTCACACACATGGCGCAGTAACCGCCCCTGCTGTGCCATGCTTTACTACTTCCTTTTGGAAGTAGTAAAGCATGGCACTGTAGCAACATCACCATACGGCAATGTATAGATGCGCCCACTGAGGAACTGATGGGTTTCTTAAACAGCTTGATCCTTTGAGATAACTCTAGGAGGGGCTGAGCTTTCTAGCATGTTATGCTCTCTAACCACATTAGAAGACAAATACACATTCAGAAAAAGTAATGGTTTCAAAGCCACTCAGTAGTTACAAGACACCAGACTTACTGTAGCCAGCTCAGCTCTTCTGTTCAAACGCATCCTAATGCAATCAGTAATTACAGCAGCATGAACTTGTCTCTCCCCAACCACAGGCTCCAGCCTCATTCAGGGCACAGCATGGAGGGAGTTCACCAAATAACCATGTATTCAGAGAGTTCTTTGCGTATGTGAATGAGTCACCGTGACATCTTGTTGTCATAGTTTTATGTGTGGTGCCATGTCCTGACTGCTGCACACTATTGAAATCCTGTCTGGAGTACAGAATTCATTATTGCCTCATGGGTTCTCCTGTGCTGTTCTGATGGCAATACCTATGGCCAGGTTCAAAAGGCTGTTTGGGATATTCCAGGGTGAGGCACATGAATCCCTTTCTGGATCTGTCCCTTTGTGCTTTACAGACTAGTGAATTTACCTTCACAACCCCAAAGCTATTTCATACAGTTACTACATAGCAAACAGTAATGCATAAATTAAAGCTAGATTGGCCAAACTGGGAAGTAATTCTAGCTTTCCAATCCAAGGCATCTGATCTGCAACTTTGCAGAGCAGTTCTGTTTCGAGCACTTGGTCTATCTGAAGACTGGCTTCCACTGCCCTCAGTGACAGTCCCAAGTGCTCAGCACCTCTGCAGGTCAGACCACAGGATCTCACATCAGGCTCTCCAACAATGAGGAACAAACAGGGAGCGGCAGTGAGTAAGAAAGGTCTGGTTTGTGACATGCCCAGAATCACCCACAATCTCTGTGGCAAAGGCAGGAGTACAATCCAATTTGCCATCGCAGCACACAGCTTCCTCAAACACCAGAGTGTGCTTTCTGTGCTGGAAACCCCTGCTTCAAGCATTAGTGGAGCTACAAGCAAGTGAAAGCTGGGTCCTATCATGGGAACAGTCAGGCCTATTTTGTGTTGCGCCCCGAAGACTGGTGTACCCTTGACCCGCGAGCCTGGGTCTGCACACCCGGCTTGGCGCGAAAGGGATTGGTGATCAGACAGGTGGGTGTTAACGGCGAGTAGGAGTCAGGTGACTTAAAGCGTATTGGTTACACAGAAGGGTTTATTTTACTTACGCTACAGATGGCTGGAGCGTAGGAAGAGAGCTTGCTTTGTTCAGTTACAGCATGTAGACGTTCTGTTTCTCAGCAATTACAGTGTGAGTTACAGACTTGCTTGATACAAGTTCCGAGCCATGCTGATAAGCTGCTGTGGTCCGTAGACCTCTGAGAGCTCTTGATGAGAAAGATAAACGAGCCGGCAAGGACGGGGGTACGCCAAGAAAGAAGCTGGGGGTGGGGAGATGTCGGCAATTGGCCAATTTGCTGACTGTGCCTCCTGGATGTCTATGGAGTTGTCCGCTTTGGGTGGAAATTCTTTCAAAGTTATAGTTGACAGGGTGGCCAATTACTACATGCCAGGCATGAATAATTAACGGGCTGGCAATTGTGTCCTCTTTGTCTGCTCTGGTTTCATGCTGGCAGCCCATCCTTCAGGTGGTACTGAGCCTGATTGGTCACAAGAGGGTGAGCACGGCACATTATTCTGATTTTACAGTTTCATTCAAGTCAGTTAATTTGAACCCTTATTTTATCTCATTACTATGGGTACGGTATCTTTTGTGCTGGGTTGTATACAATTCAAGGTTAGTTTCTCTCTCGTATGAGAAGCTCAAGTGATTTGAAAGGAGGCACAAACAAGGGTGTGTGCATACAGCACTGCTAATGAGGAAGAGATAAACTACAATTACAGAGTTTGCTGTGTTAGCCTCTGAATTTTGCCATCGGCATCCGAAATCAAAGACTTTGATCTTTGACATTTTGCAATAGGGCTGTCACCTGCTTTACCTATATTAGTAACAACTGTTCAACAATTTCCCTACCAAAAAAAAAGAAGTTGCTGTGAGAAAATGTGACAGTCTAGTATCAATTTTGACAAAATGGCACAGCACTGTTTGGTGTAGGGAGCAGTGGGGAGGGGGCGTATGGAGAGGACATATCTCATTGCCAATCAATTTTTGAAACCAAAAGCACATTTCTCATGTTGAAATGTTGATTTAAAAGCAAAACTCTCTCTTCTGAAGTTCAACTCATTCCTTTTATAACAGCCTACTTGCTGTCTTCAAGAAGCATTACAACATACTGGGTGCATCTTGTCATGCAATTAATGTGATGTGATAAATTCCAATGCAGTTTCCGCCAAAGGAAACTGCTCGCAGACACAGCATTTACTTGTGTGCTCAGGACCACAGCACTTTGAGCTAGGACAAATCACCCCCAGGCTGGCAAAGGATTTGTGGGGGGTCACCACTGGGCGCCGGGTGGCAGTGTTGGAAGTGGAGGGACTGGTTGGGGCACGAGGGTGCTTTATTGTGGGGCTGGGTGGCAGACAGGCCCAGCACTTTAACAACTCATGCCCCAGCCAGTCCTTGTCACCACCTACAATTGTGTTTCAGCAGAGTTAATTAATTTGCTGTGCCCTAATAGCAGCACACATGTAGACTTGCCTCTTTCTTATGGATCTAATTAGTTAATTGCAGTAAAGTGCACGTGTAGATGCACTGAGTTCTACTGGCTGGATCCAATGTATACGGACCATAGAAATGATCAGCGAACTGCTAGGCTGTTCTGCATTGGCCTTCAAGGCTGAAGTTATCACTTGTGGTTAGAGTCAAACATGGCTCCTTTTCCTACAGGCAAAATACCAGAGAGATTCCTCCCAGGGGTCCAGGCCCCCAAACTGCCTGCCAGATGACAGAGTGATGCTGGGTGCAACCAGCACCCACTGCTGGGGAGATCGGTGCTGCTGCTGGCCCCAGGCGGGAGCACCCACCTCCTGTCATCCAGCAGGCAAATCAGGAACCTTTACCTTTGGGAGGACTCTGGTACAGGCCCTGCAGCCCTCCCAGGGTGCGGGCGAGCCCCCGATCTGCCTGCCAGATGAAAGGAGGTGGGTGCTGTCAACTGGGACCAGCACTAAATCCAGTAAGCCTGGCTTCAAAACTCGAAACTTTTCAAAACATTTTGAGTTCCTTTGTTTTGTTTTAAAGCAGTTTCAAAGCCTTTCGTTTAATTTCCATTTCACTGTTTTGAACTCAAAATGCATCGAAACACTTTGAAATGAAACATCAGGCGAAATTTCACACAGCCATAATATTCAGCCTGGGATCTACACTGGACACATTTTAGGTTGTACAGGCCTGAAAAAGCACCAGATTGACTCTGACAGAGCAAAACCTGTCAAACAGGGGCCTAAAAGTATATGCATTCATTTCCAGTGGGAGTTTGACCAGCAGCTGCAGGAGATAAGAGAGAGGTATCATCAGGTCCTTGGCAGCACATGGGCTGCTCCTGTGGTGTTAAAGCAGAAGTGGGGAGATTTGAGGGTCTTTCTGGATTATCACTGAATAATATGACCATAAAGGATTTCTTTCCCTTACCTCATATTGATGACACACTAGATGTCCTGGCTAAAGCCCAACACTTCTCCACTCTTGATCTAGCTAGTGGGTACTGGCAACTGAAGGTGCACCCAGAAGACAGAGCCAAAACCACTTTCTGCACTAGGAAGA
The DNA here is from genome assembly GCF_052110815.1 of Crocodylus siamensis. Taxonomy (NCBI): domain Eukaryota; kingdom Metazoa; phylum Chordata; order Crocodylia; family Crocodylidae; genus Crocodylus; species Crocodylus siamensis. The sequence continues at coordinate 200,154,149 of NC_143395.1, read as the reverse complement.
GGACAGAGACCCTGGCCTGACAAGAGACCCTGTCAACAACCAAGATGATGCCAATCATCTGAATCACAGCTCCTCATAACACTGAAAATCCACCTGGTCTTTCACATGTCCTTGGTGGAGCTGTACACAGAAAACACACTCCCTCACTCATCCTAAACTCACTACCCATAATGGTGCATAAGCAGGAACAATGCTAGCTCAAAAAGATCCTTAGCTCAAGATGGAGATGAGGGAAATTACAATACCTAGTAAATTGGGTAGGGTATGGACATGAGGAACGCACATAGGACCCATAGAAAAAATCCACAATCCCAATTTAGTACATAAATTCCATAAGGACCACTGATAAAACTCTAGGTCAGCACACTCTGAAAGGAGCTCTTGAAGCAGCATGTGGAGAGGGGGAGCAGTAACATCATACTGTGGCCTTGCACCAGGGCCTCTGGCCTAACCAGTGCAGCGGCTCAAACCCATTTGCCACCTCACAACCAGAGGACAGGAACAGACACAGGTGGTCAGCATCTTCTTCCTGGGCCTGAGAGCACACCCATGCTCTGCCACAAGAGTAGTCAGCTAAGGCACCTGACTCCCAATTCCTTCCCACACAAATGCTTCACCTGCAAGGGATGTGTCTAGTCAACAAGACTCAACCTTGTACCTACACTGTTTCACCCTTGGCTTCTGCTGCTAGTGACTCATGGATTCCTTGGATACACGACCTAGGTGGCCACCTGACCTTGTTCTCTGCTTGACCTTCCAGAAATCTGGCCTGGCATTGGCCGAATCTCCTAGAAACCTGACCCAGGCTCCTGATCTTGTGCTCTGCCTGACCCTCTGGACCCTCCACTTAGTTCCCCAGACAGATCTCCTGGCTTCTGACTTCCTGGCTTCCCCTGACCCTGAGGTGACGCCCTTACCTGGCTGCCCACAGCCTGAAATTACACTGACCTATCAGAGTTACCAGGTGTGCACACCTGTTCCTGACCTCTCTGCTCCCATTATTCATACAGAGACACACAAGGGTAATTGGCAATGGTTTATTTCAGAAGCAAGGAAAAATTCCTGTAACATACGGAGGACATGGAGTCTCCCCAAGGAAATGAAGGAAACCCCAGCCCTGGGGCTCTGGCAGTTGGGGAAGACCAGATTCTGCTCTGCAAAGAACAGGCAGCATATGTGCTCGGGCAGGGGCAGGCACTGCAGGATGGCAGGCATTTTTCCATCTCTCATTTCCAGGGCCCTGTGATGCTCCTATGGCCATGCGCACCATTACCTCTTGGAACTTCCTCTTTTCCCAAGTGGCTGCCAACAGATGCTCAAAATACAGGACCAAGAAAGTGAGATCTGGGGACGTAAGCAGCAGGGCCCTGTCCATATCTGTTGGCTCCAGTACAGGCAGCTTCGTTGCTGGGGAGGGAGGTCCAGGAAACAGGCACACAAATGAAATTTCAGAGGGGGCAGGAAGAAATGACATTATCTCTGTCTATGTGACATCCCACTCTGATGCGTCTCTACTGTTCATTTCTCTTCTCACAAATGCAGAAGTGAGTTTCTCCACAACCTCCAGGCATAACTGTCCCACCTTGGACATAGACACAAATTCTGTCTTGATCATTCTGATGACTGAGGTCTTTGATATCAAACCTGGAACAGAAGTCCAAAGTTTATGGTTCATGCCTGTCCCCCTGAGCTCACCATGCCAAGACATGAATGGGGGCTCTCTGTACTAGTTGCACGGGCAGTGGGTGATGCAGAACAATGACCTAACAGCAGGAAGATCAGGGATGTTTTTCTGCTCAAGGCTACAAGTGGTTCGCTGAGATCAGACTTTCCCAGGACAGGATCCCTGCATGCTCATAGCACACTGTACAAGACAGGGTGTCCTAAAAATCACATCTGGGCCATCTGCCACTCTCTCACTACATCTTCCTCATTCCAGAAATCGTTCCTGGAATGAAACATGTTGCACATTTTTGTTCGCCTGCCTCCTATAGCTGAATGTATCTCCCAGAGGCATCTGCATTCCCATAGTGAGAGACAAACCTCTAAGGGGATAATTCCATGTACCAAGGGGCTCTTCAGTATACCACCTCACCTTTCCCACCATCCCATGTCACCTGATAATGAACAAATGCTGTGAACCCTGCAATTTTCCTGTCCTGCAGCTGGATAAAGGCAAAATCCTGGGCATTTTCATCCCAGGACCCCACTTCATTCTGTGTTTGGGTCATTCAAAGATTCCCACATGTTGAAAGTTTTCTGTTTGAATATTTACCTGTTTTCACATTCTCTTTTCCTAATCATCCTTAATTCAAATGACACCTTACACCCTGGAGGCCAAATCGTTTTGTTGGGGGTTTTTTTTTTAATGTAATATCAAAACCTTTCTTTTGAACAAGGTTGCAACATTTTTTCCAACATTTCTTTGAATGTGAGAAGTTTGTAGCCATAATTCTGTATCCCTTACACAGAAACACTGTGTTAAATTGCAGTGGATCTGCATTTCCAGAGGAGAAAGTGTGTGGCCAGAAACTCTCTAGGGAAGCCCCACCATCTCCTGTTGAGTGCACTGCCATCTTCAGGGCCAGGGCTAGGGCCACAGCTCAGGCTAGGTGGGAGGAAATCCATCCTCAGATAAATCTTTGGATTCTCTCAAGCTGAGAACAACAGAAAAGTGGAGTGAGTCAGGTGGGATGCAGGACAGTGAGGCGCCCACGTTACTCACTCCTCCCTACAAGTGATATCTCAATGCAACATCTCTGTGAGATTATGAACATGATGGAGGACAGGAGACATAAATGCAAAATATCCAATCTCAAAAGATTGGAAAGCTGGGCTGAAGCTAAATGGTTGATGTTTAATGCTGACAAATGCAAGGTGCTATACCTTGGGAGGACAAATCAAAAATATAAATATAAAGTGGGTGACACCTGGGTGGATGGCAACTCTATGGAGACGGCTCTGGGAGTCAAGGTAGATCACACTCACAGTGAGTCTGCAGTGTGGTGCAGCTCCACAAATGGCAAATGCAGTTTACAGATGCATCAATAGAAGCATTCGGTGCAAGACATGGGAAGCGATAGTGTCTTGACTGGGCACTGGTTAGGCCACTGGTTAGGGTATTGTATGCAGATTTGGGCTCCACATTTTAAGAAGGATGTTGAGAAGTTAGCGGGTTCCAGAGACAGGCAACAAAGATGATGAAGGGGCTGGAAAACAAGTCATACAAGGAGAGGCCAAGGGAGCTAGACATGCTCCGTTTGCAGAAAAGGCATTTAAGAGGGGACATGTTAGCAGTCTTCAGATACCTGAAAGGCTGCCACAAAGCTGGAAAACAACGTGTCTGTCTTGCTGCAAAGAGGAGAAGGATATGAAGCAACAGTTTGAAGTTGCAGAAAAATAGGTTTAGATTTGACATAAGGAAAAACTTTTTCATTTACAGCAGTGAGACAATGGAATATACTGCCAAAGGAGGTTGTGGACTCTCAGTCACTGGAGTTATTCAAGACATGGGACAGCCACTGGTAGGGGATGATAGAGGCATAGCTAGACCTAGGTTCTACTATGCTTATTCCCCATGCTTGTGGGATCTGCTGGTTGCCATATGGGGCTGGGAAGGATGCCTTCCTCAGAGACATTAGCTGTTGGCTGGAGCCAAGGCTGAGGATTTGCACTGCAATGCGCCAGTAGTCCTGCTGGGACTTAGAGCTAGAGGTTGCTGGGTGGAGGGTCTTTCCCCTCCTCTCAAGGTCAGATGGATCACCATATCTGGGATCAGGAAGGAGGATGTTTATGAACTGGGCAGGGGGTGGTTTGGGCCTCTGTAGCAGGGGGCATGACCCTCTTGCTGGGATCTCTTCAGCATGTATAAACAACCTTTAGAGGAACAGGACATTGGCTTCTGTGGCCCCCTGCTTTACCTGTGCAAGGTCAGGGTGTTACACCTAGTGCTTATGTTGGGGTTGACTGCATAGTTTGCTAAGAGGTTAGACAAGGGATTTGTATAGGATGGTTTGGACAGGGGATGATGCTATCTCAGACAGCGGGGGTTAAACTACATGACCGAAAGAGGTCCGTTCCTACCCTAATTCTCTATGATTTTCAAGGTCAACAATTTACATAAGGAAGGCAAAACTCCACAATAAAAGGATGGACTCCCAAATAAGTCTGGATCTTACCTGAGTGTGTACGTCTCCTGCTATTTCATCATTTACCTGTATCACAAGCCTATTACTCTGGTGTTCCTGAAAAGCCTGGCTTCTGGCCTTGGCCGGATGTCAACTGCTGGGTGTCATTTCCCTTCTCTCGGCCCAGATCACTGACTGAAATTTCAGAACACCACAACATTGTAACAACCAAGTTTC